>NW_026048374.1:0-32870 GCF_023864345.2 Schistocerca serialis cubense | reverse complement strand
GATACTTCCATTTCGAAGTGATCTTTGTAGTACAAAGGAAACGTTTTGCCGCTGCTGCTGCAACGGTAACGTGGCCGAGCGGTCTAAGGCGCTGGTTTTAGGCACCAGTCTCTTCGGAGGCGTGGGTTCGAATCCCACCGTTGCCACTTTTTACGTCTCATTTTTGTGCCGTTGCGGTGTGTTCTCGTGGGGTAGGACGCAGCTCTTGTGACGCGCGTGTTGTGTAGGTAGCGTGGCCGAGCGGTCTAAGGCGCTGGTGTCAGGCACCATTCTCTTCGGAGGCGTGGGTTCCAATCCCACAGCTGCCAAGCGTGTAATGTTTCCTGTGTCGAAGGCAGATGCACTCATTGCCCGCAAAGGAAGCAGCACAACAAGGCGTGAGCGTCTGCTTGGTGAATGGTCGTAGAACAGTGCGTGGTGCAACGACAGCATTTGTAGGCACCTTTTGCTCTCATCATTGCTGGCGTTCGTCTCCACGAAATGCGTCCGGAGCACGCCGTTCTATAACGCGAGAGAGTGGATTTTTTACAGTTGTCGTCAGTTAACCGTGCGTGGCTGCTGCGTTCGCTGGAAAGAGCACTGCCGTCGTTATCCGGTGTGGTCTAGTGGCTAGGATACCTGGCTCTCACCCAGGAGGCCCGGGTTCGATTCCCGGTACCGGAATTGCGCGTTTTTGTTGCTCCTCTTATGCGACTTGTCTCGACTTTGCTCGACTGACGCTACGCTGACGCGTGCAGAAAGCTACGTTAAGTATGATTCACGGCAACACCTGACGGCGAGAGAGATGAAGCGTCTATCCACTTGTTATCCAGCCACATACCTGTAGTCAAGAGGCTTGGGGGACTGCAAGACATTGCCACGGAGGTGAATGCAGCTAACCACTGTAGTTAGTGTCCTGACAGCGCAGGCACGTTCATTTGCTCGTATACATGTGATGGAGACCGTGTCTGACACTGCTGTGGCGTACACCTTGGCCTAGGCTTTGCTGGGTATCGCCACTTGCATTACAGCCAGCTGCCTTCGCGGGCGCCTCCGTGGCCATGGCCGTGATCGTCTAGTGGTTAGGACATTGCGTTGTGGCCGCAATAACCCAGGTTCGAATCCTGGTCACGGCAATTTTGAAAGTTTTGCCTTGCTGCCGTTGCAATGACGAGTACTCGAAATGACAGTACTCTCTTGATTTTTTCACTCGTGTTCCGCAGGCCGCAGTTTGCACTACCACTTCATCCCCAACACGTAATGTCGCCTCCCAGAGCGCAGACGTCCGCTGCTCTCTGTAGTCGAAAAGGGCAGTTGTTTGAAGTGCGATGGATGAGCAGCCAGTCCCAGCAGAACAGGAAGCTGTGGCGTGCACTGTTTGTACAAATGCTAGGAACACTGGCGCACCAAGCAGCGCATGTAGCGTGGCCGAGCGCTTTAAGGCGCTGGTTTAAGGCACCAGTCTCTCTGTTGGCGCGGTTTCGAGTCCTGTAGCTGTCGGGGGTTTCGCTGTGATCGCGTTAACCTGCCGCTTTTTCTTCAAGTGTAACCTCCTTGAGCTCACATATGTTTGACACATGGAGCATTCTAGCTCCGCCTGACAGTTACAGCTACGATAATTTAGTGGTTACGGAAAGCCCAGGTTCGAAACCTGGTCACGGCACGAAAACGTCTCTTGACGCTGTCTCCTTAACTGCGACAGCTACAGACAAGTGGCGTCGCTACCATGCGGCGGGCACGGCTTTTTCTTGCTGTGGATGGCCTAAAGGGACGCTTCCAGTGGGAGAGCAGTGGAAATACATGCCAAGATACTTCCATTTCGAAGTGATCTTTGTAGTACAAAGGAAACGTTTTGCCGCTGCTGCTGCAACGGTAACGTGGCCGAGCGGTCTAAGGCGCTGGTTTTAGGCACCAGTCTCTTCGGAGGCGTGGGTTCGAATCCCACCGTTGCCACTTTTTACGTCTCATTTTTGTGCCGTTGCGGTGTGTTCTCGTGGGGTAGGACGCAGCTCTTGTGACGCGCGTGTTGTGTAGGTAGCGTGGCCGAGCGGTCTAAGGCGCTGGTGTCAGGCACCATTCTCTTCGGAGGCGTGGGTTCCAATCCCACAGCTGCCAAGCGTGTAATGTTTCCTGTGTCGAAGGCAGATGCACTCATTGCCCGCAAAGGAAGCAGCACAACAAGGCGTGAGCGTCTGCTTGGTGAATGGTCGTAGAACAGTGCGTGGTGCAACGACAGCATTTGTAGGCACCTTTTGCTCTCATCATTGCTGGCGTTCGTCTCCACGAAATGCGTCCGGAGCACGCCGTTCTATAACGCGAGAGAGTGGATTTTTTACAGTTGTCGTCAGTTAACCGTGCGTGGCTGCTGCGTTCGCTGGAAAGAGCACTGCCGTCGTTATCCGGTGTGGTCTAGTGGCTAGGATACCTGGCTCTCACCCAGGAGGCCCGGGTTCGATTCCCGGTACCGGAATTGCGCGTTTTTGTTGCTCCTCTTATGCGACTTGTCTCGACTTTGCTCGACTGACGCTACGCTGACGCGTGCAGAAAGCTACGTTAAGTATGATTCACGGCAACACCTGACGGCGAGAGAGATGAAGCGTCTATCCACTTGTTATCCAGCCACATACCTGTAGTCAAGAGGCTTGGGGGACTGCAAGACATTGCCACGGAGGTGAATGCAGCTAACCACTGTAGTTAGTGTCCTGACAGCGCAGGCACGTTCATTTGCTCGTATACATGTGATGGAGACCGTGTCTGACACTGCTGTGGCGTACACCTTGGCCTAGGCTTTGCTGGGTATCGCCACTTGCATTACAGCCAGCTGCCTTCGCGGGCGCCTCCGTGGCCATGGCCGTGATCGTCTAGTGGTTAGGACATTGCGTTGTGGCCGCAATAACCCAGGTTCGAATCCTGGTCACGGCAATTTTGAAAGTTTTGCCTTGCTGCCGTTGCAATGACGAGTACTCGAAATGACAGTACTCTCTTGATTTTTTCACTCGTGTTCCGCAGGCCGCAGTTTGCACTACCACTTCATCCCCAACACGTAATGTCGCCTCCCAGAGCGCAGACGTCCGCTGCTCTCTGTAGTCGAAAAGGGCAGTTGTTTGAAGTGCGATGGATGAGCAGCCAGTCCCAGCAGAACAGGAAGCTGTGGCGTGCACTGTTTGTACAAATGCTAGGAACACTGGCGCACCAAGCAGCGCATGTAGCGTGGCCGAGCGCTTTAAGGCGCTGGTTTAAGGCACCAGTCTCTCTGTTGGCGCGGTTTCGAGTCCTGTAGCTGTCGGGGGTTTCGCTGTGATCGCGTTAACCTGCCGCTTTTTCTTCAAGTGTAACCTCCTTGAGCTCACATATGTTTGACACATGGAGCATTCTAGCTCCGCCTGACAGTTACAGCTACGATAATTTAGTGGTTACGGAAAGCCCAGGTTCGAAACCTGGTCACGGCACGAAAACGTCTCTTGACGCTGTCTCCTTAACTGCGACAGCTACAGACAAGTGGCGTCGCTACCATGCGGCGGGCACGGCTTTTTCTTGCTGTGGATGGCCTAAAGGGACGCTTCCAGTGGGAGAGCAGTGGAAATACATGCCAAGATACTTCCATTTCGAAGTGATCTTTGTAGTACAAAGGAAACGTTTTGCCGCTGCTGCTGCAACGGTAACGTGGCCGAGCGGTCTAAGGCGCTGGTTTTAGGCACCAGTCTCTTCGGAGGCGTGGGTTCGAATCCCACCGTTGCCACTTTTTACGTCTCATTTTTGTGCCGTTGCGGTGTGTTCTCGTGGGGTAGGACGCAGCTCTTGTGACGCGCGTGTTGTGTAGGTAGCGTGGCCGAGCGGTCTAAGGCGCTGGTGTCAGGCACCATTCTCTTCGGAGGCGTGGGTTCCAATCCCACAGCTGCCAAGCGTGTAATGTTTCCTGTGTCGAAGGCAGATGCACTCATTGCCCGCAAAGGAAGCAGCACAACAAGGCGTGAGCGTCTGCTTGGTGAATGGTCGTAGAACAGTGCGTGGTGCAACGACAGCATTTGTAGGCACCTTTTGCTCTCATCATTGCTGGCGTTCGTCTCCACGAAATGCGTCCGGAGCACGCCGTTCTATAACGCGAGAGAGTGGATTTTTTACAGTTGTCGTCAGTTAACCGTGCGTGGCTGCTGCGTTCGCTGGAAAGAGCACTGCCGTCGTTATCCGGTGTGGTCTAGTGGCTAGGATACCTGGCTCTCACCCAGGAGGCCCGGGTTCGATTCCCGGTACCGGAATTGCGCGTTTTTGTTGCTCCTCTTATGCGACTTGTCTCGACTTTGCTCGACTGACGCTACGCTGACGCGTGCAGAAAGCTACGTTAAGTATGATTCACGGCAACACCTGACGGCGAGAGAGATGAAGCGTCTATCCACTTGTTATCCAGCCACATACCTGTAGTCAAGAGGCTTGGGGGACTGCAAGACATTGCCACGGAGGTGAATGCAGCTAACCACTGTAGTTAGTGTCCTGACAGCGCAGGCACGTTCATTTGCTCGTATACATGTGATGGAGACCGTGTCTGACACTGCTGTGGCGTACACCTTGGCCTAGGCTTTGCTGGGTATCGCCACTTGCATTACAGCCAGCTGCCTTCGCGGGCGCCTCCGTGGCCATGGCCGTGATCGTCTAGTGGTTAGGACATTGCGTTGTGGCCGCAATAACCCAGGTTCGAATCCTGGTCACGGCAATTTTGAAAGTTTTGCCTTGCTGCCGTTGCAATGACGAGTACTCGAAATGACAGTACTCTCTTGATTTTTTCACTCGTGTTCCGCAGGCCGCAGTTTGCACTACCACTTCATCCCCAACACGTAATGTCGCCTCCCAGAGCGCAGACGTCCGCTGCTCTCTGTAGTCGAAAAGGGCAGTTGTTTGAAGTGCGATGGATGAGCAGCCAGTCCCAGCAGAACAGGAAGCTGTGGCGTGCACTGTTTGTACAAATGCTAGGAACACTGGCGCACCAAGCAGCGCATGTAGCGTGGCCGAGCGCTTTAAGGCGCTGGTTTAAGGCACCAGTCTCTCTGTTGGCGCGGTTTCGAGTCCTGTAGCTGTCGGGGGTTTCGCTGTGATCGCGTTAACCTGCCGCTTTTTCTTCAAGTGTAACCTCCTTGAGCTCACATATGTTTGACACATGGAGCATTCTAGCTCCGCCTGACAGTTACAGCTACGATAATTTAGTGGTTACGGAAAGCCCAGGTTCGAAACCTGGTCACGGCACGAAAACGTCTCTTGACGCTGTCTCCTTAACTGCGACAGCTACAGACAAGTGGCGTCGCTACCATGCGGCGGGCACGGCTTTTTCTTGCTGTGGATGGCCTAAAGGGACGCTTCCAGTGGGAGAGCAGTGGAAATACATGCCAAGATACTTCCATTTCGAAGTGATCTTTGTAGTACAAAGGAAACGTTTTGCCGCTGCTGCTGCAACGGTAACGTGGCCGAGCGGTCTAAGGCGCTGGTTTTAGGCACCAGTCTCTTCGGAGGCGTGGGTTCGAATCCCACCGTTGCCACTTTTTACGTCTCATTTTTGTGCCGTTGCGGTGTGTTCTCGTGGGGTAGGACGCAGCTCTTGTGACGCGCGTGTTGTGTAGGTAGCGTGGCCGAGCGGTCTAAGGCGCTGGTGTCAGGCACCATTCTCTTCGGAGGCGTGGGTTCCAATCCCACAGCTGCCAAGCGTGTAATGTTTCCTGTGTCGAAGGCAGATGCACTCATTGCCCGCAAAGGAAGCAGCACAACAAGGCGTGAGCGTCTGCTTGGTGAATGGTCGTAGAACAGTGCGTGGTGCAACGACAGCATTTGTAGGCACCTTTTGCTCTCATCATTGCTGGCGTTCGTCTCCACGAAATGCGTCCGGAGCACGCCGTTCTATAACGCGAGAGAGTGGATTTTTTACAGTTGTCGTCAGTTAACCGTGCGTGGCTGCTGCGTTCGCTGGAAAGAGCACTGCCGTCGTTATCCGGTGTGGTCTAGTGGCTAGGATACCTGGCTCTCACCCAGGAGGCCCGGGTTCGATTCCCGGTACCGGAATTGCGCGTTTTTGTTGCTCCTCTTATGCGACTTGTCTCGACTTTGCTCGACTGACGCTACGCTGACGCGTGCAGAAAGCTACGTTAAGTATGATTCACGGCAACACCTGACGGCGAGAGAGATGAAGCGTCTATCCACTTGTTATCCAGCCACATACCTGTAGTCAAGAGGCTTGGGGGACTGCAAGACATTGCCACGGAGGTGAATGCAGCTAACCACTGTAGTTAGTGTCCTGACAGCGCAGGCACGTTCATTTGCTCGTATACATGTGATGGAGACCGTGTCTGACACTGCTGTGGCGTACACCTTGGCCTAGGCTTTGCTGGGTATCGCCACTTGCATTACAGCCAGCTGCCTTCGCGGGCGCCTCCGTGGCCATGGCCGTGATCGTCTAGTGGTTAGGACATTGCGTTGTGGCCGCAATAACCCAGGTTCGAATCCTGGTCACGGCAATTTTGAAAGTTTTGCCTTGCTGCCGTTGCAATGACGAGTACTCGAAATGACAGTACTCTCTTGATTTTTTCACTCGTGTTCCGCAGGCCGCAGTTTGCACTACCACTTCATCCCCAACACGTAATGTCGCCTCCCAGAGCGCAGACGTCCGCTGCTCTCTGTAGTCGAAAAGGGCAGTTGTTTGAAGTGCGATGGATGAGCAGCCAGTCCCAGCAGAACAGGAAGCTGTGGCGTGCACTGTTTGTACAAATGCTAGGAACACTGGCGCACCAAGCAGCGCATGTAGCGTGGCCGAGCGCTTTAAGGCGCTGGTTTAAGGCACCAGTCTCTCTGTTGGCGCGGTTTCGAGTCCTGTAGCTGTCGGGGGTTTCGCTGTGATCGCGTTAACCTGCCGCTTTTTCTTCAAGTGTAACCTCCTTGAGCTCACATATGTTTGACACATGGAGCATTCTAGCTCCGCCTGACAGTTACAGCTACGATAATTTAGTGGTTACGGAAAGCCCAGGTTCGAAACCTGGTCACGGCACGAAAACGTCTCTTGACGCTGTCTCCTTAACTGCGACAGCTACAGACAAGTGGCGTCGCTACCATGCGGCGGGCACGGCTTTTTCTTGCTGTGGATGGCCTAAAGGGACGCTTCCAGTGGGAGAGCAGTGGAAATACATGCCAAGATACTTCCATTTCGAAGTGATCTTTGTAGTACAAAGGAAACGTTTTGCCGCTGCTGCTGCAACGGTAACGTGGCCGAGCGGTCTAAGGCGCTGGTTTTAGGCACCAGTCTCTTCGGAGGCGTGGGTTCGAATCCCACCGTTGCCACTTTTTACGTCTCATTTTTGTGCCGTTGCGGTGTGTTCTCGTGGGGTAGGACGCAGCTCTTGTGACGCGCGTGTTGTGTAGGTAGCGTGGCCGAGCGGTCTAAGGCGCTGGTGTCAGGCACCATTCTCTTCGGAGGCGTGGGTTCCAATCCCACAGCTGCCAAGCGTGTAATGTTTCCTGTGTCGAAGGCAGATGCACTCATTGCCCGCAAAGGAAGCAGCACAACAAGGCGTGAGCGTCTGCTTGGTGAATGGTCGTAGAACAGTGCGTGGTGCAACGACAGCATTTGTAGGCACCTTTTGCTCTCATCATTGCTGGCGTTCGTCTCCACGAAATGCGTCCGGAGCACGCCGTTCTATAACGCGAGAGAGTGGATTTTTTACAGTTGTCGTCAGTTAACCGTGCGTGGCTGCTGCGTTCGCTGGAAAGAGCACTGCCGTCGTTATCCGGTGTGGTCTAGTGGCTAGGATACCTGGCTCTCACCCAGGAGGCCCGGGTTCGATTCCCGGTACCGGAATTGCGCGTTTTTGTTGCTCCTCTTATGCGACTTGTCTCGACTTTGCTCGACTGACGCTACGCTGACGCGTGCAGAAAGCTACGTTAAGTATGATTCACGGCAACACCTGACGGCGAGAGAGATGAAGCGTCTATCCACTTGTTATCCAGCCACATACCTGTAGTCAAGAGGCTTGGGGGACTGCAAGACATTGCCACGGAGGTGAATGCAGCTAACCACTGTAGTTAGTGTCCTGACAGCGCAGGCACGTTCATTTGCTCGTATACATGTGATGGAGACCGTGTCTGACACTGCTGTGGCGTACACCTTGGCCTAGGCTTTGCTGGGTATCGCCACTTGCATTACAGCCAGCTGCCTTCGCGGGCGCCTCCGTGGCCATGGCCGTGATCGTCTAGTGGTTAGGACATTGCGTTGTGGCCGCAATAACCCAGGTTCGAATCCTGGTCACGGCAATTTTGAAAGTTTTGCCTTGCTGCCGTTGCAATGACGAGTACTCGAAATGACAGTACTCTCTTGATTTTTTCACTCGTGTTCCGCAGGCCGCAGTTTGCACTACCACTTCATCCCCAACACGTAATGTCGCCTCCCAGAGCGCAGACGTCCGCTGCTCTCTGTAGTCGAAAAGGGCAGTTGTTTGAAGTGCGATGGATGAGCAGCCAGTCCCAGCAGAACAGGAAGCTGTGGCGTGCACTGTTTGTACAAATGCTAGGAACACTGGCGCACCAAGCAGCGCATGTAGCGTGGCCGAGCGCTTTAAGGCGCTGGTTTAAGGCACCAGTCTCTCTGTTGGCGCGGTTTCGAGTCCTGTAGCTGTCGGGGGTTTCGCTGTGATCGCGTTAACCTGCCGCTTTTTCTTCAAGTGTAACCTCCTTGAGCTCACATATGTTTGACACATGGAGCATTCTAGCTCCGCCTGACAGTTACAGCTACGATAATTTAGTGGTTACGGAAAGCCCAGGTTCGAAACCTGGTCACGGCACGAAAACGTCTCTTGACGCTGTCTCCTTAACTGCGACAGCTACAGACAAGTGGCGTCGCTACCATGCGGCGGGCACGGCTTTTTCTTGCTGTGGATGGCCTAAAGGGACGCTTCCAGTGGGAGAGCAGTGGAAATACATGCCAAGATACTTCCATTTCGAAGTGATCTTTGTAGTACAAAGGAAACGTTTTGCCGCTGCTGCTGCAACGGTAACGTGGCCGAGCGGTCTAAGGCGCTGGTTTTAGGCACCAGTCTCTTCGGAGGCGTGGGTTCGAATCCCACCGTTGCCACTTTTTACGTCTCATTTTTGTGCCGTTGCGGTGTGTTCTCGTGGGGTAGGACGCAGCTCTTGTGACGCGCGTGTTGTGTAGGTAGCGTGGCCGAGCGGTCTAAGGCGCTGGTGTCAGGCACCATTCTCTTCGGAGGCGTGGGTTCCAATCCCACAGCTGCCAAGCGTGTAATGTTTCCTGTGTCGAAGGCAGATGCACTCATTGCCCGCAAAGGAAGCAGCACAACAAGGCGTGAGCGTCTGCTTGGTGAATGGTCGTAGAACAGTGCGTGGTGCAACGACAGCATTTGTAGGCACCTTTTGCTCTCATCATTGCTGGCGTTCGTCTCCACGAAATGCGTCCGGAGCACGCCGTTCTATAACGCGAGAGAGTGGATTTTTTACAGTTGTCGTCAGTTAACCGTGCGTGGCTGCTGCGTTCGCTGGAAAGAGCACTGCCGTCGTTATCCGGTGTGGTCTAGTGGCTAGGATACCTGGCTCTCACCCAGGAGGCCCGGGTTCGATTCCCGGTACCGGAATTGCGCGTTTTTGTTGCTCCTCTTATGCGACTTGTCTCGACTTTGCTCGACTGACGCTACGCTGACGCGTGCAGAAAGCTACGTTAAGTATGATTCACGGCAACACCTGACGGCGAGAGAGATGAAGCGTCTATCCACTTGTTATCCAGCCACATACCTGTAGTCAAGAGGCTTGGGGGACTGCAAGACATTGCCACGGAGGTGAATGCAGCTAACCACTGTAGTTAGTGTCCTGACAGCGCAGGCACGTTCATTTGCTCGTATACATGTGATGGAGACCGTGTCTGACACTGCTGTGGCGTACACCTTGGCCTAGGCTTTGCTGGGTATCGCCACTTGCATTACAGCCAGCTGCCTTCGCGGGCGCCTCCGTGGCCATGGCCGTGATCGTCTAGTGGTTAGGACATTGCGTTGTGGCCGCAATAACCCAGGTTCGAATCCTGGTCACGGCAATTTTGAAAGTTTTGCCTTGCTGCCGTTGCAATGACGAGTACTCGAAATGACAGTACTCTCTTGATTTTTTCACTCGTGTTCCGCAGGCCGCAGTTTGCACTACCACTTCATCCCCAACACGTAATGTCGCCTCCCAGAGCGCAGACGTCCGCTGCTCTCTGTAGTCGAAAAGGGCAGTTGTTTGAAGTGCGATGGATGAGCAGCCAGTCCCAGCAGAACAGGAAGCTGTGGCGTGCACTGTTTGTACAAATGCTAGGAACACTGGCGCACCAAGCAGCGCATGTAGCGTGGCCGAGCGCTTTAAGGCGCTGGTTTAAGGCACCAGTCTCTCTGTTGGCGCGGTTTCGAGTCCTGTAGCTGTCGGGGGTTTCGCTGTGATCGCGTTAACCTGCCGCTTTTTCTTCAAGTGTAACCTCCTTGAGCTCACATATGTTTGACACATGGAGCATTCTAGCTCCGCCTGACAGTTACAGCTACGATAATTTAGTGGTTACGGAAAGCCCAGGTTCGAAACCTGGTCACGGCACGAAAACGTCTCTTGACGCTGTCTCCTTAACTGCGACAGCTACAGACAAGTGGCGTCGCTACCATGCGGCGGGCACGGCTTTTTCTTGCTGTGGATGGCCTAAAGGGACGCTTCCAGTGGGAGAGCAGTGGAAATACATGCCAAGATACTTCCATTTCGAAGTGATCTTTGTAGTACAAAGGAAACGTTTTGCCGCTGCTGCTGCAACGGTAACGTGGCCGAGCGGTCTAAGGCGCTGGTTTTAGGCACCAGTCTCTTCGGAGGCGTGGGTTCGAATCCCACCGTTGCCACTTTTTACGTCTCATTTTTGTGCCGTTGCGGTGTGTTCTCGTGGGGTAGGACGCAGCTCTTGTGACGCGCGTGTTGTGTAGGTAGCGTGGCCGAGCGGTCTAAGGCGCTGGTGTCAGGCACCATTCTCTTCGGAGGCGTGGGTTCCAATCCCACAGCTGCCAAGCGTGTAATGTTTCCTGTGTCGAAGGCAGATGCACTCATTGCCCGCAAAGGAAGCAGCACAACAAGGCGTGAGCGTCTGCTTGGTGAATGGTCGTAGAACAGTGCGTGGTGCAACGACAGCATTTGTAGGCACCTTTTGCTCTCATCATTGCTGGCGTTCGTCTCCACGAAATGCGTCCGGAGCACGCCGTTCTATAACGCGAGAGAGTGGATTTTTTACAGTTGTCGTCAGTTAACCGTGCGTGGCTGCTGCGTTCGCTGGAAAGAGCACTGCCGTCGTTATCCGGTGTGGTCTAGTGGCTAGGATACCTGGCTCTCACCCAGGAGGCCCGGGTTCGATTCCCGGTACCGGAATTGCGCGTTTTTGTTGCTCCTCTTATGCGACTTGTCTCGACTTTGCTCGACTGACGCTACGCTGACGCGTGCAGAAAGCTACGTTAAGTATGATTCACGGCAACACCTGACGGCGAGAGAGATGAAGCGTCTATCCACTTGTTATCCAGCCACATACCTGTAGTCAAGAGGCTTGGGGGACTGCAAGACATTGCCACGGAGGTGAATGCAGCTAACCACTGTAGTTAGTGTCCTGACAGCGCAGGCACGTTCATTTGCTCGTATACATGTGATGGAGACCGTGTCTGACACTGCTGTGGCGTACACCTTGGCCTAGGCTTTGCTGGGTATCGCCACTTGCATTACAGCCAGCTGCCTTCGCGGGCGCCTCCGTGGCCATGGCCGTGATCGTCTAGTGGTTAGGACATTGCGTTGTGGCCGCAATAACCCAGGTTCGAATCCTGGTCACGGCAATTTTGAAAGTTTTGCCTTGCTGCCGTTGCAATGACGAGTACTCGAAATGACAGTACTCTCTTGATTTTTTCACTCGTGTTCCGCAGGCCGCAGTTTGCACTACCACTTCATCCCCAACACGTAATGTCGCCTCCCAGAGCGCAGACGTCCGCTGCTCTCTGTAGTCGAAAAGGGCAGTTGTTTGAAGTGCGATGGATGAGCAGCCAGTCCCAGCAGAACAGGAAGCTGTGGCGTGCACTGTTTGTACAAATGCTAGGAACACTGGCGCACCAAGCAGCGCATGTAGCGTGGCCGAGCGCTTTAAGGCGCTGGTTTAAGGCACCAGTCTCTCTGTTGGCGCGGTTTCGAGTCCTGTAGCTGTCGGGGGTTTCGCTGTGATCGCGTTAACCTGCCGCTTTTTCTTCAAGTGTAACCTCCTTGAGCTCACATATGTTTGACACATGGAGCATTCTAGCTCCGCCTGACAGTTACAGCTACGATAATTTAGTGGTTACGGAAAGCCCAGGTTCGAAACCTGGTCACGGCACGAAAACGTCTCTTGACGCTGTCTCCTTAACTGCGACAGCTACAGACAAGTGGCGTCGCTACCATGCGGCGGGCACGGCTTTTTCTTGCTGTGGATGGCCTAAAGGGACGCTTCCAGTGGGAGAGCAGTGGAAATACATGCCAAGATACTTCCATTTCGAAGTGATCTTTGTAGTACAAAGGAAACGTTTTGCCGCTGCTGCTGCAACGGTAACGTGGCCGAGCGGTCTAAGGCGCTGGTTTTAGGCACCAGTCTCTTCGGAGGCGTGGGTTCGAATCCCACCGTTGCCACTTTTTACGTCTCATTTTTGTGCCGTTGCGGTGTGTTCTCGTGGGGTAGGACGCAGCTCTTGTGACGCGCGTGTTGTGTAGGTAGCGTGGCCGAGCGGTCTAAGGCGCTGGTGTCAGGCACCATTCTCTTCGGAGGCGTGGGTTCCAATCCCACAGCTGCCAAGCGTGTAATGTTTCCTGTGTCGAAGGCAGATGCACTCATTGCCCGCAAAGGAAGCAGCACAACAAGGCGTGAGCGTCTGCTTGGTGAATGGTCGTAGAACAGTGCGTGGTGCAACGACAGCATTTGTAGGCACCTTTTGCTCTCATCATTGCTGGCGTTCGTCTCCACGAAATGCGTCCGGAGCACGCCGTTCTATAACGCGAGAGAGTGGATTTTTTACAGTTGTCGTCAGTTAACCGTGCGTGGCTGCTGCGTTCGCTGGAAAGAGCACTGCCGTCGTTATCCGGTGTGGTCTAGTGGCTAGGATACCTGGCTCTCACCCAGGAGGCCCGGGTTCGATTCCCGGTACCGGAATTGCGCGTTTTTGTTGCTCCTCTTATGCGACTTGTCTCGACTTTGCTCGACTGACGCTACGCTGACGCGTGCAGAAAGCTACGTTAAGTATGATTCACGGCAACACCTGACGGCGAGAGAGATGAAGCGTCTATCCACTTGTTATCCAGCCACATACCTGTAGTCAAGAGGCTTGGGGGACTGCAAGACATTGCCACGGAGGTGAATGCAGCTAACCACTGTAGTTAGTGTCCTGACAGCGCAGGCACGTTCATTTGCTCGTATACATGTGATGGAGACCGTGTCTGACACTGCTGTGGCGTACACCTTGGCCTAGGCTTTGCTGGGTATCGCCACTTGCATTACAGCCAGCTGCCTTCGCGGGCGCCTCCGTGGCCATGGCCGTGATCGTCTAGTGGTTAGGACATTGCGTTGTGGCCGCAATAACCCAGGTTCGAATCCTGGTCACGGCAATTTTGAAAGTTTTGCCTTGCTGCCGTTGCAATGACGAGTACTCGAAATGACAGTACTCTCTTGATTTTTTCACTCGTGTTCCGCAGGCCGCAGTTTGCACTACCACTTCATCCCCAACACGTAATGTCGCCTCCCAGAGCGCAGACGTCCGCTGCTCTCTGTAGTCGAAAAGGGCAGTTGTTTGAAGTGCGATGGATGAGCAGCCAGTCCCAGCAGAACAGGAAGCTGTGGCGTGCACTGTTTGTACAAATGCTAGGAACACTGGCGCACCAAGCAGCGCATGTAGCGTGGCCGAGCGCTTTAAGGCGCTGGTTTAAGGCACCAGTCTCTCTGTTGGCGCGGTTTCGAGTCCTGTAGCTGTCGGGGGTTTCGCTGTGATCGCGTTAACCTGCCGCTTTTTCTTCAAGTGTAACCTCCTTGAGCTCACATATGTTTGACACATGGAGCATTCTAGCTCCGCCTGACAGTTACAGCTACGATAATTTAGTGGTTACGGAAAGCCCAGGTTCGAAACCTGGTCACGGCACGAAAACGTCTCTTGACGCTGTCTCCTTAACTGCGACAGCTACAGACAAGTGGCGTCGCTACCATGCGGCGGGCACGGCTTTTTCTTGCTGTGGATGGCCTAAAGGGACGCTTCCAGTGGGAGAGCAGTGGAAATACATGCCAAGATACTTCCATTTCGAAGTGATCTTTGTAGTACAAAGGAAACGTTTTGCCGCTGCTGCTGCAACGGTAACGTGGCCGAGCGGTCTAAGGCGCTGGTTTTAGGCACCAGTCTCTTCGGAGGCGTGGGTTCGAATCCCACCGTTGCCACTTTTTACGTCTCATTTTTGTGCCGTTGCGGTGTGTTCTCGTGGGGTAGGACGCAGCTCTTGTGACGCGCGTGTTGTGTAGGTAGCGTGGCCGAGCGGTCTAAGGCGCTGGTGTCAGGCACCATTCTCTTCGGAGGCGTGGGTTCCAATCCCACAGCTGCCAAGCGTGTAATGTTTCCTGTGTCGAAGGCAGATGCACTCATTGCCCGCAAAGGAAGCAGCACAACAAGGCGTGAGCGTCTGCTTGGTGAATGGTCGTAGAACAGTGCGTGGTGCAACGACAGCATTTGTAGGCACCTTTTGCTCTCATCATTGCTGGCGTTCGTCTCCACGAAATGCGTCCGGAGCACGCCGTTCTATAACGCGAGAGAGTGGATTTTTTACAGTTGTCGTCAGTTAACCGTGCGTGGCTGCTGCGTTCGCTGGAAAGAGCACTGCCGTCGTTATCCGGTGTGGTCTAGTGGCTAGGATACCTGGCTCTCACCCAGGAGGCCCGGGTTCGATTCCCGGTACCGGAATTGCGCGTTTTTGTTGCTCCTCTTATGCGACTTGTCTCGACTTTGCTCGACTGACGCTACGCTGACGCGTGCAGAAAGCTACGTTAAGTATGATTCACGGCAACACCTGACGGCGAGAGAGATGAAGCGTCTATCCACTTGTTATCCAGCCACATACCTGTAGTCAAGAGGCTTGGGGGACTGCAAGACATTGCCACGGAGGTGAATGCAGCTAACCACTGTAGTTAGTGTCCTGACAGCGCAGGCACGTTCATTTGCTCGTATACATGTGATGGAGACCGTGTCTGACACTGCTGTGGCGTACACCTTGGCCTAGGCTTTGCTGGGTATCGCCACTTGCATTACAGCCAGCTGCCTTCGCGGGCGCCTCCGTGGCCATGGCCGTGATCGTCTAGTGGTTAGGACATTGCGTTGTGGCCGCAATAACCCAGGTTCGAATCCTGGTCACGGCAATTTTGAAAGTTTTGCCTTGCTGCCGTTGCAATGACGAGTACTCGAAATGACAGTACTCTCTTGATTTTTTCACTCGTGTTCCGCAGGCCGCAGTTTGCACTACCACTTCATCCCCAACACGTAATGTCGCCTCCCAGAGCGCAGACGTCCGCTGCTCTCTGTAGTCGAAAAGGGCAGTTGTTTGAAGTGCGATGGATGAGCAGCCAGTCCCAGCAGAACAGGAAGCTGTGGCGTGCACTGTTTGTACAAATGCTAGGAACACTGGCCCACCAAGCAGCGCATGTAGCGTGGCCGAGCGCTTTAAGGCGCTGGTTTAAGGCACCAGTCTCTCTGTTGGCGCGGTTTCGAGTCCTGTAGCTGTCGGGGGTTTCGCTGTGATCGCGTTAACCTGCCGCTTTTTCTTCAAGTGTAACCTCCTTGAGCTCACATATGTTTGACACATGGAGCATTCTAGCTCCGCCTGACAGTTACAGCTACGATAATTTAGTGGTTACGGAAAGCCCAGGTTCGAAACCTGGTCACGGCACGAAAACGTCTCTTGACGCTGTCTCCTTAACTGCGACAGCTACAGACAAGTGGCGTCGCTACCATGCGGCGGGCACGGCTTTTTCTTGCTGTGGATGGCCTAAAGGGACGCTTCCAGTGGGAGAGCAGTGGAAATACATGCCAAGATACTTCCATTTCGAAGTGATCTTTGTAGTACAAAGGAAACGTTTTGCCGCTGCTGCTGCAACGGTAACGTGGCCGAGCGGTCTAAGGCGCTGGTTTTAGGCACCAGTCTCTTCGGAGTCGTGGGCCCGAACACATCGCGCGCTCGTTCCGGCGTGTCGGGCGGTGTTTACGTGTGCTTCGCAGTCGGCGGCGGTTCATCGCGGTGCCTGTTTCTTCGCTGCTGTAGTCAGCTGAACTGTAAGTTAACATGGATTCTGAAGACCGAGAAAATAATATCCAGTGCGAATTTGATAGAAACGTCACCCGACCGTCTGCTTTCGAAATTCATTCGTGGATGAAAAATGACTTGAAAATTCCTGAAAGTGATGTGTTAGGATTGCAATTAGACGCGTTCTTGAACTCTTTGTTTGTTAAATTAAAATGTCCGGAATTGTGCGATGCTCTCGTAAGTGAAAACGGTGGTGTACGAAAATTCAAGCACTCTGATGGGACAATTAGTAATGTTACTCTGTCGAATGCTGGATTTGGTATCCGTAACGTTAGAGTATTCAATCTTCCGTTTGAAACCAGGAATGAGACTATAGCTCGTAGCCTTATGCCTTATGGCACAGTTTTGTCAATTACGAAAGAAAAGTGGTCTTCCGCTTATATCTATCAAGTTGAGAACGGTATTCGTAGTGTCAAAATGATTGTGAGGAAGCACGTTCCCTCGTTTTTGGTTATGGCCGGCCACCGGGCTTTTATTTCGTATAGTGGTCAGCCGCAAACGTGCTCCTATTGTAATGCCACAGACCATTTTCGGCAAAATTGTCCTAGGCGTAGGCGCCCTGTGCAGCTACCGCCCCGTGGGCAAGATGACGACGCGTCGTACGCGGCCGTGTTGTTAGGTGTTCCCCGTTCACCGGCACGTTCCGCGGAAACGGAAACGCCTTTAGTTGATGCGGTCGCGATGGATGTCGATGCCACTGCAACCGGTTCTGATTCTGTTCAAACCTTGTCCGTACCTTCTCAGTCAGTTCCCGCCGCTACTGTGCCGATTCCGCCTCCGGCTGTGCCTGAAGTTCCGGAACGGCCCGGATCAGAACCCGTTCAGGTGGTTACCCCCCCTGTTGCGGTAGTGGATTCGTCACCATCTACTTCCGTACCTCAAGGTGTTCCGGACGCGGCTCCTGCCTCACAGGAACCAAAGCCAAGGCGTGAAAGTGTTTCAGACAGGCGCGGCAATACTGACCGCTTCCGCAGTGCCAGTAGTTCGCGGATTTTAGAAAAACGAACCTTTTCTCGCGGAGAACGCAGCCCGTCTCCGGAGTGGAAGCAGGTTCCCCGTCAGAAGTCGAAACAAAAGACAAAATCTGTGCAAAAGCCGGCGCATAAGCCCTCGCCCCGCCCCGTAGTCGAATCTCGGCCGTCGGTTGCGGGGGGGCGTCGTCCACCGCGTCCTGTGGCGAGCAGTCAGCCAGCGCCTACGACAAGTGTGTCGGAAGACAGGCGGGAAGCGGTTGTACGGCAGTTAAAGGAAATGTTGCACCACTCTGATGTAAATCTAGCAATGGACACTACGACGTCTCAGGCAACGAACCCGGCACAACTTTCGGTTAAGCGTAAGGCGGAAGACGCCCCCCAGCGTCGCACGCGTCCCCCTTCACAGGATTCCGCGTCTGCACCTCCCACACAAGAACCGCCTACTTCAGCTGCACCGTCTGAACGTTGTGACTGGGCAGACGATATGGAGCAGGAGGGTGGGTCCACTCCTGCCGTCTAATTTGTTTTATTTGTTTTTCCTTGTTGTCTATGGTAGCACGCCCTCCATCAGTTGTGGCTACTATTAATCTTAATAAATTGGAGTCGCCTGTGAAGTTTGCAAGTTTTGTGGGTTTTATAAATTACATTGCTGCTGACATAGTGTTTTTGCAGGAGGTTGTGATAGATCTACTTCACTCCATTCCGGGCTATCAAGTACTTTTGAACTTTGATATCGAGTGTAATTGTGGTACTGCCATTTTAATTCGTGTTGGTCATGACTATAGTAATGTCGCTACGATTCCTAACGGTCGTGGTGTAGCTTGCACGATCAACAACGTACGATATGTTAACGTGTACGCCCCTTCTGGTGCCGACGGGCAGCCACGTCGCCGTGTGTTTTATAGTAGTGACATTTGTCACCTTTTACGGGGCCCCCACCTGCCTGTAGTCATGGGCGGCGATTTTAACTGCGTGCTGGAAGATAGAGATCAGGAGCCGCGGCCGTATAAGTGCCTAGAATTACAGACGCTCGTTACTGAGATGAATTTAATTGACTCGTGGTGTTATTTACATCCGCGGGCCGTGGGATTTACTTTCTTTTACCCCACGGGTCGGAGTCGGCTTGATAGAATTTATGTTTCTCGTGATAAACAGCACTGTCTTACGGAATCCTCTGTTCACCCCGTGATTTTTTCCGATCATTGTGCGTATGTCTGCCGCTTTCATTCTCTGTTGGCGATTAAACCCCGCGCCAGTCGATTATGGAAGTTTAATGTGCGACATCTCTCACATCCACATTTTGCGCCGGTTATCGTGCGTGTGTGGCAGAGGGTGCTGAAATATCGCGGTCTCTATGCCTCCACTTTGTCATGGTGGGTAGAATCTGTTAAGCCGGCATTACGCAAGGCCATCCTGGAGTTCAGTCAGGATGTTGCTCACTGGGAGCGTTCTACGTTGCAATTTTACGAGAGCTGTTTAAATGATGCCATCCACCTGCACACAAATAATCCCGCTCTTCGCATGGCGACAATTCGACGTATAAAACACCGTCTTCTGGATTTGAAAAGGGAATCGTTGCGCGGATCTGTCGTACGGAGCCGAGCCCCCGGGGCGCTGGCTGATGAAGCGCCTTCCGTGTTTCATCAGCTGCGCGAACGCCGGCGCGCGCGGCGACGTTACGTCACAGAGCTGGAATCAGCTGACGGTGCGCGGCTTAATAGCCAGGCGGCAATTCTTGCCGAGGCCCACCGTCACTTCATCGACCTTTTCAGTGAGAAATACACTGATGCTGCCGCGATTTCCGCGCTTCTCCACGACGTTCCGTACGTCTTATCCGTAGCGGATCGCCGTCGCCTCACAGAAAACTTTACCGTGGACGAAGTGGGTGATGTCTTAAAACTGTGTTCCCAGAATAAATCACCGGGCGCTGATGGGTTGCCACCGGAATTTTATATGCATTTCTGGCACTTGTTTGGCTCTGCCCTGACTGATGTTTTTAATGAAATTTTAAATGGTGTGGATGTCCCTGCGTCCTTCTTGGAAGGTATTGTGGTCTTGGTTCCAAAGGTTCCAGTCACCAGGAAACTGTGCAATCTTAGACCAATCACCCTTCTTAATGGTGATTACAAACTCTTCACCAAATGTGTCTCCTTCCGCTTGAAGCTGGTTATGAAAAAACTGATTAGTCCCTTTCAATACTGTGCAGTACCTCAACGCACACTCTATGGTGCTGTGTCGACATACCGAGATGCCATTGCCTATGCTTCGACGAATAGGATTCCTTTTGGCATTTTATCCATCGATTTTGCAATGGCTTTTGACAGAGTTAGCCATCTATATCTCCGACGGGTGCTCCAGAAGTTTGGTTTCGGTGTAAAGTATATAACTATGATTTTTAACCTTTTTAAACATTCCACCTCCCGGATTAGTATCAATGGGCTTTTATCGAAACCTGTTCCGCTCTGCTGTTCAGTCAAACAAGGGTGCCCTCTGTCAATGGCGCTTTACGCCATTTCCTTAGATCCTTTGTTGCGTAAGTTGCACAGTGTTTGTAGGGGAATACGTATTGGGGATGAGAAGCACGTTTGTCGCGCTTATGCTGACGACCTTGGCCTCTTGGTGTCCTCGGCTACCGACTTTGATACAATACGCGCTGTTCTTACGCAGTATGAACGTGCATCCGGTGCGAGCATCAATACCCGTAAGACGGTTTTTCTTCCTATTTATGCAGCGACACGTGGCTTCAAACGCCCATGGTTTACAGTGAAGCAGGAACACAAAATTTTGGGAGTTCGCTTTCAAGCCAATCTGTTACAGACTGCGTCCTACAACTGGCGTATTGTCTTAAATGGCATACGAGCTATGGCTAGCCTGTCCGCTACTCGCACCCTCGCATTAACACAGCGGGTGATTTTAATAAATGTTTTCTTGCTCAGCAAAGCCTGGTACCTCGCACAGTTATTTCAGGTACCCAAGAATTTGGGCAGAGCCATAACACAGGCAGTCTATTGGCTATTGTGGCGGGGACATATTTTCAAGGTGTCTTACGAAACATGTACTTTACCGCGCGAACAGGGTGGACTCGGCCTCATTCATTTTGCTATGAAAGCCGCAGCGTTGCTCCTTCATCGGACGAGCGTCACTATTGAACAGGATCCGTCGAGCCCCACAGCTGTTCTGTTCGCTATTCATCGGCCTCTATCTGAAGCAGCACCTCTCGACCCGACTACCATCCCGTTTCAGCTGCGTTATGTTCGAGAATACTTCATTCAAAAAAGTTATCTCGCCGCCGACGTACTCGATCATCGCACACGGACTGTGAAACGTGTCTACCAGGGACTAAGAGGACGGCCAGTCGGTAATAAGATGGAGGCGCGCTACCCGCGATCTGCGTGGAGGACGGTGTGGGCTCACGTTCATGCTCCCTTCCTGCCAGCGGACGTCAGCAGCTTTTGGTACCAAGTGGTTAACAGAATTCTCCCCACCAACGAAAAGCTGCGCCGCATTCACTTATCTCCATCGAGCTTGTGTGAAGACTGTCGCCAAGACGACACCTTAGAACATCGTTTCGTGTGCCTGAGGTCACGGTCGACTTGGAACATTGCCGCCAGGATGCTCGCACTTATCAACCGGACCAGCGCTGCCGCTTTTTCTGCGGACACGGCATTGATCCCGGACTTCAACCCTTATCCGCATACGAAGCGTGCCGCCACTGCATGGATTGTGGCTCACACTGTGTACGCCCTCCTGCAATTGCGTCTTACGGGCGACTATGCCTTTTTGGTTTATTTGTCTACGCAACATGACCTTACCAAAACCAGGAAAGATTATCACCAACTCTTTGCTAATTTTCTGCAAATTGCACTCGCGTTTGCCCACGACAAACTGTTGTAATCAACACTTCACTGCTGCGACTTTTCCTTACTTCTGTGTTTTGCATTGTCTTCGGGCCCGGATCCATAATTAATGCAAATTGAATGCTACAGGAACAGTGAATCATTCACCACGTCCGATGCTTACGCTTGTGCCGGACTGCAATGTTGAAACGACGACGAAAAGTTTAACACAGTTTTATCCTGTGTTCGTGTGTGTTTGTGTTTCGTTGTGGTTTAGTGATTTCTTTATGTTTTTATTCATTTTTTTTTTTACACCGTCTGGTTCCTCCGTCATCGGCGTACATTCCCGGATGCGTTACGCACCGCGCTGTCACGGAGATTGTTTGGTTTTCCAGAAAAGAGGATTTTTTACTTTCTTTTTATTATGTCGGAGAGGATTGTGTTTTCCTTCTCGATATCCGCCGGACAGTTTCGGAAACTTCGGGAGTCTACTCATTCCTTTGACATGTGTCGATATTTTTAATTTTTGTGCCTTTTTTCATTACTTATTTTAATGGCCGCTACGCAGCATTTTGAACGTCAAATCATGGGACGTGTGAAGGGTGTTCCTTCCCTGTGACTGAGAGGACTAACTCAGGCAGTATTTGATTTTTTTATTATTTTTTTCCAATTTTATTCTTTCCTTTACTGAATTTAGGTGGACAGCGCCTCATGCACTGTTATTCTTTCATTTTTTATTTTAAGGCGTGTAGGCGCAATGCTACTGCTTGCTGTCATTATCGGCCTGCACTTTAACTTCAAGAGGTTTTAGTTTTCCTTCGATGTTTCGTTCGCGGTGAACAGCCAAAAGAAACTTTCCTCAAAGCAATCCAGTATCTCCGATTTCATCACTTCATCTTGAACTCCAACGTCTGACAAGGAACCATACCGAGAAGTTTACGGTTTTAAACTGAATGGACAGTGCAACAATTCGTCTTTTCTGTTTGCAAGCAGCACCGTTTTATTTTATAGCTGAAGAAGCTCGCCGAAGAAGGCAAAATTGGAGAGCGCAAGGCCGGGCTATAAGGGGTGTTGGGAGGCAAAAAAAAAAAAAAAAAAAAAAAAAAAAAAAAAAAAAAAAAAAAAAAAAAAAAAAAAAAGTTGCCACTTTTTACGTCTCATTTTTGTGCCGTTGCGGTGTGTTCTCGTGGGGTAGGACGCAGCTCTTGTGACGCGCGTGTTGTGTAGGTAGCGTGGCCGAGCGGTCTAAGGCGCTGGTGTCAGGCACCATTCTCTTCGGAGGCGTGGGTTCCAATCCCACAGCTGCCAAGCGTGTAATGTTTCCTGTGTCGAAGGCAGATGCACTCATTGCCCGCAAAGGAAGCAGCACAACAAGGCGTGAGCGTCTGCTTGGTGAATGGTCGTAGAACAGTGCGTGGTGCAACGACAGCATTTGTAGGCACCTTTTGCTCTCATCATTGCTGGCGTTCGTCTCCACGAAATGCGTCCGGAGCACGCCGTTCTATAACGCGAGAGAGTGGATTTTTTACAGTTGTCGTCAGTTAACCGTGCGTGGCTGCTGCGTTCGCTGGAAAGAGCACTGCCGTCGTTATCCGGTGTGGTCTAGTGGCTAGGATACCTGGCTCTCACCCAGGAGGCCCGGGTTCGATTCCCGGTACCGGAATTGCGCGTTTTTGTTGCTCCTCTTATGCGACTTGTCTCGACTTTGCTCGACTGACGCTACGCTGACGCGTGCAGAAAGCTACGTTAAGTATGATTCACGGCAACACCTGACGGCGAGAGAGATGAAGCGTCTATCCACTTGTTATCCAGCCACATACCTGTAGTCAAGAGGCTTGGGGGACTGCAAGACATTGCCACGGAGGTGAATGCAGCTAACCACTGTAGTTAGTGTCCTGACAGCGCAGGCACGTTCATTTGCTCGTATACATGTGATGGAGACCGTGTCTGACACTGCTGTGGCGTACACCTTGGCCTAGGCTTTGCTGGGTATCGCCACTTGCATTACAGCCAGCTGCCTTCGCGGGCGCCTCCGTGGCCATGGCCGTGATCGTCTAGTGGTTAGGACATTGCGTTGTGGCCGCAATAACCCAGGTTCGAATCCTGGTCACGGCAATTTTGAAAGTTTTGCCTTGCTGCCGTTGCAATGACGAGTACTCGAAATGACAGTACTCTCTTGATTTTTTCACTCGTGTTCCGCAGGCCGCAGTTTGCACTACCACTTCATCCCCAACACGTAATGTCGCCTCCCAGAGCGCAGACGTCCGCTGCTCTCTGTAGTCGAAAAGGGCAGTTGTTTGAAGTGCGATGGATGAGCAGCCAGTCCCAGCAGAACAGGAAGCTGTGGCGTGCACTGTTTGTACAAATGCTAGGAACACTGGCGCACCAAGCAGCGCATGTAGCGTGGCCGAGCGCTTTAAGGCGCTGGTTTAAGGCACCAGTCTCTCTGTTGGCGCGGTTTCGAGTCCTGTAGCTGTCGGGGGTTTCGCTGTGATCGCGTTAACCTGCCGCTTTTTCTTCAAGTGTAACCTCCTTGAGCTCACATATGTTTGACACATGGAGCATTCTAGCTCCGCCTGACAGTTACAGCTACGATAATTTAGTGGTTACGGAAAGCCCAGGTTCGAAACCTGGTCACGGCACGAAAACGTCTCTTGACGCTGTCTCCTTAACTGCGACAGCTACAGACAAGTGGCGTCGCTACCATGCGGCGGGCACGGCTTTTTCTTGCTGTGGATGGCCTAAAGGGACGCTTCCAGTGGGAGAGCAGTGGAAATACATGCCAAGATACTTCCATTTCGAAGTGATCTTTGTAGTACAAAGGAAACGTTTTGCCGCTGCTGCTGCAACGGTAACGTGGCCGAGCGGTCTAAGGCGCTGGTTTTAGGCACCAGTCTCTTCGGAGGCGTGGGTTCGAATCCCACCGTTGCCACTTTTTACGTCTCATTTTTGTGCCGTTGCGGTGTGTTCTCGTGGGGTAGGACGCAGCTCTTGTGACGCGCGTGTTGTGTAGGTAGCGTGGCCGAGCGGTCTAAGGCGCTGGTGTCAGGCACCATTCTCTTCGGAGGCGTGGGTTCCAATCCCACAGCTGCCAAGCGTGTAATGTTTCCTGTGTCGAAGGCAGATGCACTCATTGCCCGCAAAGGAAGCAGCACAACAAGGCGTGAGCGTCTGCTTGGTGAATGGTCGTAGAACAGTGCGTGGTGCAACGACAGCATTTGTAGGCACCTTTTGCTCTCATCATTGCTGGCGTTCGTCTCCACGAAATGCGTCCGGAGCACGCCGTTCTATAACGCGAGAGAGTGGATTTTTTACAGTTGTCGTCAGTTAACCGTGCGTGGCTGCTGCGTTCGCTGGAAAGAGCACTGCCGTCGTTATCCGGTGTGGTCTAGTGGCTAGGATACCTGGCTCTCACCCAGGAGGCCCGGGTTCGATTCCCGGTACCGGAATTGCGCGTTTTTGTTGCTCCTCTTATGCGACTTGTCTCGACTTTGCTCGACTGACGCTACGCTGACGCGTGCAGAAAGCTACGTTAAGTATGATTCACGGCAACACCTGACGGCGAGAGAGATGAAGCGTCTATCCACTTGTTATCCAGCCACATACCTGTAGTCAAGAGGCTTGGGGGACTGCAAGACATTGCCACGGAGGTGAATGCAGCTAACCACTGTAGTTAGTGTCCTGACAGCGCAGGCACGTTCATTTGCTCGTATACATGTGATGGAGACCGTGTCTGACACTGCTGTGGCGTACACCTTGGCCTAGGCTTTGCTGGGTATCGCCACTTGCATTACAGCCAGCTGCCTTCGCGGGCGCCTCCGTGGCCATGGCCGTGATCGTCTAGTGGTTAGGACATTGCGTTGTGGCCGCAATAACCCAGGTTCGAATCCTGGTCACGGCAATTTTGAAAGTTTTGCCTTGCTGCCGTTGCAATGACGAGTACTCGAAATGACAGTACTCTCTTGATTTTTTCACTCGTGTTCCGCAGGCCGCAGTTTGCACTACCACTTCATCCCCAACACGTAATGTCGCCTCCCAGAGCGCAGACGTCCGCTGCTCTCTGTAGTCGAAAAGGGCAGTTGTTTGAAGTGCGATGGATGAGCAGCCAGTCCCAGCAGAACAGGAAGCTGTGGCGTGCACTGTTTGTACAAATGCTAGGAACACTGGCGCACCAAGCAGCGCATGTAGCGTGGCCGAGCGCTTTAAGGCGCTGGTTTAAGGCACCAGTCTCTCTGTTGGCGCGGTTTCGAGTCCTGTAGCTGTCGGGGGTTTCGCTGTGATCGCGTTAACCTGCCGCTTTTTCTTCAAGTGTAACCTCCTTGAGCTCACATATGTTTGACACATGGAGCATTCTAGCTCCGCCTGACAGTTACAGCTACGATAATTTAGTGGTTACGGAAAGCCCAGGTTCGAAACCTGGTCACGGCACGAAAACGTCTCTTGACGCTGTCTCCTTAACTGCGACAGCTACAGACAAGTGGCGTCGCTACCATGCGGCGGGCACGGCTTTTTCTTGCTGTGGATGGCCTAAAGGGACGCTTCCAGTGGGAGAGCAGTGGAAATACATGCCAAGATACTTCCATTTCGAAGTGATCTTTGTAGTACAAAGGAAACGTTTTGCCGCTGCTGCTGCAACGGTAACGTGGCCGAGCGGTCTAAGGCGCTGGTTTTAGGCACCAGTCTCTTCGGAGGCGTGGGTTCGAATCCCACCGTTGCCACTTTTTACGTCTCATTTTTGTGCCGTTGCGGTGTGTTCTCGTGGGGTAGGACGCAGCTCTTGTGACGCGCGTGTTGTGTAGGTAGCGTGGCCGAGCGGTCTAAGGCGCTGGTGTCAGGCACCATTCTCTTCGGAGGCGTGGGTTCCAATCCCACAGCTGCCAAGCGTGTAATGTTTCCTGTGTCGAAGGCAGATGCACTCATTGCCCGCAAAGGAAGCAGCACAACAAGGCGTGAGCGTCTGCTTGGTGAATGGTCGTAGAACAGTGCGTGGTGCAACGACAGCATTTGTAGGCACCTTTTGCTCTCATCATTGCTGGCGTTCGTCTCCACGAAATGCGTCCGGAGCACGCCGTTCTATAACGCGAGAGAGTGGATTTTTTACAGTTGTCGTCAGTTAACCGTGCGTGGCTGCTGCGTTCGCTGGAAAGAGCACTGCCGTCGTTATCCGGTGTGGTCTAGTGGCTAGGATACCTGGCTCTCACCCAGGAGGCCCGGGTTCGATTCCCGGTACCGGAATTGCGCGTTTTTGTTGCTCCTCTTATGCGACTTGTCTCGACTTTGCTCGACTGACGCTACGCTGACGCGTGCAGAAAGCTACGTTAAGTATGATTCACGGCAACACCTGACGGCGAGAGAGATGAAGCGTCTATCCACTTGTTATCCAGCCACATACCTGTAGTCAAGAGGCTTGGGGGACTGCAAGACATTGCCACGGAGGTGAATGCAGCTAACCACTGTAGTTAGTGTCCTGACAGCGCAGGCACGTTCATTTGCTCGTATACATGTGATGGAGACCGTGTCTGACACTGCTGTGGCGTACACCTTGGCCTAGGCTTTGCTGGGTATCGCCACTTGCATTACAGCCAGCTGCCTTCGCGGGCGCCTCCGTGGCCATGGCCGTGATCGTCTAGTGGTTAGGACATTGCGTTGTGGCCGCAATAACCCAGGTTCGAATCCTGGTCACGGCAATTTTGAAAGTTTTGCCTTGCTGCCGTTGCAATGACGAGTACTCGAAATGACAGTACTCTCTTGATTTTTTCACTCGTGTTCCGCAGGCCGCAGTTTGCACTACCACTTCATCCCCAACACGTAATGTCGCCTCCCAGAGCGCAGACGTCCGCTGCTCTCTGTAGTCGAAAAGGGCAGTTGTTTGAAGTGCGATGGATGAGCAGCCAGTCCCAGCAGAACAGGAAGCTGTGGCGTGCACTGTTTGTACAAATGCTAGGAACACTGGCGCACCAAGCAGCGCATGTAGCGTGGCCGAGCGCTTTAAGGCGCTGGTTTAAGGCACCAGTCTCTCTGTTGGCGCGGTTTCGAGTCCTGTAGCTGTCGGGGGTTTCGCTGTGATCGCGTTAACCTGCCGCTTTTTCTTCAAGTGTAACCTCCTTGAGCTCACATATGTTTGACACATGGAGCATTCTAGCTCCGCCTGACAGTTACAGCTACGATAATTTAGTGGTTACGGAAAGCCCAGGTTCGAAACCTGGTCACGGCACGAAAACGTCTCTTGACGCTGTCTCCTTAACTGCGACAGCTACAGACAAGTGGCGTCGCTACCATGCGGCGGGCACGGCTTTTTCTTGCTGTGGATGGCCTAAAGGGACGCTTCCAGTGGGAGAGCAGTGGAAATACATGCCAAGATACTTCCATTTCGAAGTGATCTTTGTAGTACAAAGGAAACGTTTTGCCGCTGCTGCTGCAACGGTAACGTGGCCGAGCGGTCTAAGGCGCTGGTTTTAGGCACCAGTCTCTTCGGAGGCGTGGGTTCGAATCCCACCGTTGCCACTTTTTACGTCTCATTTTTGTGCCGTTGCGGTGTGTTCTCGTGGGGTAGGACGCAGCTCTTGTGACGCGCGTGTTGTGTAGGTAGCGTGGCCGAGCGGTCTAAGGCGCTGGTGTCAGGCACCATTCTCTTCGGAGGCGTGGGTTCCAATCCCACAGCTGCCAAGCGTGTAATGTTTCCTGTGTCGAAGGCAGATGCACTCATTGCCCGCAAAGGAAGCAGCACAACAAGGCGTGAGCGTCTGCTTGGTGAATGGTCGTAGAACAGTGCGTGGTGCAACGACAGCATTTGTAGGCACCTTTTGCTCTCATCATTGCTGGCGTTCGTCTCCACGAAATGCGTCCGGAGCACGCCGTTCTATAACGCGAGAGAGTGGATTTTTTACAGTTGTCGTCAGTTAACCGTGCGTGGCTGCTGCGTTCGCTGGAAAGAGCACTGCCGTCGTTATCCGGTGTGGTCTAGTGGCTAGGATACCTGGCTCTCACCCAGGAGGCCCGGGTTCGATTCCCGGTACCGGAATTGCGCGTTTTTGTTGCTCCTCTTATGCGACTTGTCTCGACTTTGCTCGACTGACGCTACGCTGACGCGTGCAGAAAGCTACGTTAAGTATGATTCACGGCAACACCTGACGGCGAGAGAGATGAAGCGTCTATCCACTTGTTATCCAGCCACATACCTGTAGTCAAGAGGCTTGGGGGACTGCAAGACATTGCCACGGAGGTGAATGCAGCTAACCACTGTAGTTAGTGTCCTGACAGCGCAGGCACGTTCATTTGCTCGTATACATGTGATGGAGACCGTGTCTGACACTGCTGTGGCGTACACCTTGGCCTAGGCTTTGCTGGGTATCGCCACTTGCATTACAGCCAGCTGCCTTCGCGGGCGCCTCCGTGGCCATGGCCGTGATCGTCTAGTGGTTAGGACATTGCGTTGTGGCCGCAATAACCCAGGTTCGAATCCTGGTCACGGCAATTTTGAAAGTTTTGCCTTGCTGCCGTTGCAATGACGAGTACTCGAAATGACAGTACTCTCTTGATTTTTTCACTCGTGTTCCGCAGGCCGCAGTTTGCACTACCACTTCATCCCCAACACGTAATGTCGCCTCCCAGAGCGCAGACGTCCGCTGCTCTCTGTAGTCGAAAAGGGCAGTTGTTTGAAGTGCGATGGATGAGCAGCCAGTCCCAGCAGAACAGGAAGCTGTGGCGTGCACTGTTTGTACAAATGCTAGGAACACTGGCGCACCAAGCAGCGCATGTAGCGTGGCCGAGCGCTTTAAGGCGCTGGTTTAAGGCACCAGTCTCTCTGTTGGCGCGGTTTCGAGTCCTGTAGCTGTCGGGGGTTTCGCTGTGATCGCGTTAACCTGCCGCTTTTTCTTCAAGTGTAACCTCCTTGAGCTCACATATGTTTGACACATGGAGCATTCTAGCTCCGCCTGACAGTTACAGCTACGATAATTTAGTGGTTACGGAAAGCCCAGGTTCGAAACCTGGTCACGGCACGAAAACGTCTCTTGACGCTGTCTCCTTAACTGCGACAGCTACAGACAAGTGGCGTCGCTACCATGCGGCGGGCACGGCTTTTTCTTGCTGTGGATGGCCTAAAGGGACGCTTCCAGTGGGAGAGCAGTGGAAATACATGCCAAGATACTTCCATTTCGAAGTGATCTTTGTAGTACAAAGGAAACGTTTTGCCGCTGCTGCTGCAACGGTAACGTGGCCGAGCGGTCTAAGGCGCTGGTTTTAGGCACCAGTCTCTTCGGAGGCGTGGGTTCGAATCCCACCGTTGCCACTTTTTACGTCTCATTTTTGTGCCGTTGCGGTGTGTTCTCGTGGGGTAGGACGCAGCTCTTGTGACGCGCGTGTTGTGTAGGTAGCGTGGCCGAGCGGTCTAAGGCGCTGGTGTCAGGCACCATTCTCTTCGGAGGCGTGGGTTCCAATCCCACAGCTGCCAAGCGTGTAATGTTTCCTGTGTCGAAGGCAGATGCACTCATTGCCCGCAAAGGAAGCAGCACAACAAGGCGTGAGCGTCTGCTTGGTGAATGGTCGTAGAACAGTGCGTGGTGCAACGACAGCATTTGTAGGCACCTTTTGCTCTCATCATTGCTGGCGTTCGTCTCCACGAAATGCGTCCGGAGCACGCCGTTCTATAACGCGAGAGAGTGGATTTTTTACAGTTGTCGTCAGTTAACCGTGCGTGGCTGCTGCGTTCGCTGGAAAGAGCACTGCCGTCGTTATCCGGTGTGGTCTAGTGGCTAGGATACCTGGCTCTCACCCAGGAGGCCCGGGTTCGATTCCCGGTACCGGAATTGCGCGTTTTTGTTGCTCCTCTTATGCGACTTGTCTCGACTTTGCTCGACTGACGCTACGCTGACGCGTGCAGAAAGCTACGTTAAGTATGATTCACGGCAACACCTGACGGCGAGAGAGATGAAGCGTCTATCCACTTGTTATCCAGCCACATACCTGTAGTCAAGAGGCTTGGGGGACTGCAAGACATTGCCACGGAGGTGAATGCAGCTAACCACTGTAGTTAGTGTCCTGACAGCGCAGGCACGTTCATTTGCTCGTATACATGTGATGGAGACCGTGTCTGACACTGCTGTGGCGTACACCTTGGCCTAGGCTTTGCTGGGTATCGCCACTTGCATTACAGCCAGCTGCCTTCGCGGGCGCCTCCGTGGCCATGGCCGTGATCGTCTAGTGGTTAGGACATTGCGTTGTGGCCGCAATAACCCAGGTTCGAATCCTGGTCACGGCAATTTTGAAAGTTTTGCCTTGCTGCCGTTGCAATGACGAGTACTCGAAATGACAGTACTCTCTTGATTTTTTCACTCGTGTTCCGCAGGCCGCAGTTTGCACTACCACTTCATCCCCAACACGTAATGTCGCCTCCCAGAGCGCAGACGTCCGCTGCTCTCTGTAGTCGAAAAGGGCAGTTGTTTGAAGTGCGATGGATGAGCAGCCAGTCCCAGCAGAACAGGAAGCTGTGGCGTGCACTGTTTGTACAAATGCTAGGAACACTGGCGCACCAAGCAGCGCATGTAGCGTGGCCGAGCGCTTTAAGGCGCTGGTTTAAGGCACCAGTCTCTCTGTTGGCGCGGTTTCGAGTCCTGTAGCTGTCGGGGGTTTCGCTGTGATCGCGTTAACCTGCCGCTTTTTCTTCAAGTGTAACCTCCTTGAGCTCACATATGTTTGACACATGGAGCATTCTAGCTCCGCCTGACAGTTACAGCTACGATAATTTAGTGGTTACGGAAAGCCCAGGTTCGAAACCTGGTCACGGCACGAAAACGTCTCTTGACGCTGTCTCCTTAACTGCGACAGCTACAGACAAGTGGCGTCGCTACCATGCGGCGGGCACGGCTTTTTCTTGCTGTGGATGGCCTAAAGGGACGCTTCCAGTGGGAGAGCAGTGGAAATACATGCCAAGATACTTCCATTTCGAAGTGATCTTTGTAGTACAAAGGAAACGTTTTGCCGCTGCTGCTGCAACGGTAACGTGGCCGAGCGGTCTAAGGCGCTGGTTTTAGGCACCAGTCTCTTCGGAGGCGTGGGTTCGAATCCCACCGTTGCCACTTTTTACGTCTCATTTTTGTGCCGTTGCGGTGTGTTCTCGTGGGGTAGGACGCAGCTCTTGTGACGCGCGTGTTGTGTAGGTAGCGTGGCCGAGCGGTCTAAGGCGCTGGTGTCAGGCACCATTCTCTTCGGAGGCGTGGGTTCCAATCCCACAGCTGCCAAGCGTGTAATGTTTCCTGTGTCGAAGGCAGATGCACTCATTGCCCGCAAAGGAAGCAGCACAACAAGGCGTGAGCGTCTGCTTGGTGAATGGTCGTAGAACAGTGCGTGGTGCAACGACAGCATTTGTAGGCACCTTTTGCTCTCATCATTGCTGGCGTTCGTCTCCACGAAATGCGTCCGGAGCACGCCGTTCTATAACGCGAGAGAGTGGATTTTTTACAGTTGTCGTCAGTTAACCGTGCGTGGCTGCTGCGTTCGCTGGAAAGAGCACTGCCGTCGTTATCCGGTGTGGTCTAGTGGCTAGGATACCTGGCTCTCACCCAGGAGGCCCGGGTTCGATTCCCGGTACCGGAATTGCGCGTTTTTGTTGCTCCTCTTATGCGACTTGTCTCGACTTTGCTCGACTGACGCTACGCTGACGCGTGCAGAAAGCTACGTTAAGTATGATTCACGGCAACACCTGACGGCGAGAGAGATGAAGCGTCTATCCACTTGTTATCCAGCCACATACCTGTAGTCAAGAGGCTTGGGGGACTGCAAGACATTGCCACGGAGGTGAATGCAGCTAACCACTGTAGTTAGTGTCCTGACAGCGCAGGCACGTTCATTTGCTCGTATACATGTGATGGAGACCGTGTCTGACACTGCTGTGGCGTACACCTTGGCCTAGGCTTTGCTGGGTATCGCCACTTGCATTACAGCCAGCTGCCTTCGCGGGCGCCTCCGTGGCCATGGCCGTGATCGTCTAGTGGTTAGGACATTGCGTTGTGGCCGCAATAACCCAGGTTCGAATCCTGGTCACGGCAATTTTGAAAGTTTTGCCTTGCTGCCGTTGCAATGACGAGTACTCGAAATGACAGTACTCTCTTGATTTTTTCACTCGTGTTCCGCAGGCCGCAGTTTGCACTACCACTTCATCCCCAACACGTAATGTCGCCTCCCAGAGCGCAGACGTCCGCTGCTCTCTGTAGTCGAAAAGGGCAGTTGTTTGAAGTGCGATGGATGAGCAGCCAGTCCCAGCAGAACAGGAAGCTGTGGCGTGCACTGTTTGTACAAATGCTAGGAACACTGGCGCACCAAGCAGCGCATGTAGCGTGGCCGAGCGCTTTAAGGCGCTGGTTTAAGGCACCAGTCTCTCTGTTGGCGCGGTTTCGAGTCCTGTAGCTGTCGGGGGTTTCGCTGTGATCGCGTTAACCTGCCGCTTTTTCTTCAAGTGTAACCTCCTTGAGCTCACATATGTTTGACACATGGAGCATTCTAGCTCCGCCTGACAGTTACAGCTACGATAATTTAGTGGTTACGGAAAGCCCAGGTTCGAAACCTGGTCACGGCACGAAAACGTCTCTTGACGCTGTCTCCTTAACTGCGACAGCTACAGACAAGTGGCGTCGCTACCATGCGGCGGGCACGGCTTTTTCTTGCTGTGGATGGCCTAAAGGGACGCTTCCAGTGGGAGAGCAGTGGAAATACATGCCAA
>NW_026048373.1:30000-31981 GCF_023864345.2 Schistocerca serialis cubense | reverse complement strand
ACGGGACCGAGCTCGGATCCTGCACGCAGGTTGAAGCACCGGGGCGCGAACGCCGCGCAGGCGCGCGCATCCTGCACCGCCGGCCAGCACGAGGCCGACCAACGGCGAGAGCAGACCACGCCCGCGCTAAACGCCCGCACTTACCGGCACCCCTACGGCACTCACCTCGCCCAGGCCCGGCACGTTAGCGCTGACCCACTTCCCGACCAAGCCCGACACGCCCCGATCCTCAGAGCCAATCCTTATCCCGAAGTTACGGATCCAATTTGCCGACTTCCCTTACCTACATTATTCTATCGACTAGAGGCTCTTCACCTTGGAGACCTGCTGCGGATATGGGTACGAACCGGCGCGACACCTCCACGTGGCCCTCTCCCGGATTTTCAAGGTCCGAGGGGAAGATCGGGACACCGCCGCAACTGCGGTGCTCTTCGCGTTCCAAACCCTATCTCCCTGCTAGAGGATTCCAGGGAACTCGAACGCTCATGCAGAAAAGAAAACTCTTCCCCGATCTCCCGACGGCGTCTCCGGGTCCTTTTGGGTTACCCCGACGAGCATCTCTAAAAGAGGGGCCCGACTTGTATCGGTTCCGCTGCCGGGTTCCGGAATAGGAACCGGATTCCCTTTCGCCCAACGGGGGCCAGCACAAAGTGCATCATGCTATGACGGCCCCCATCAACATCGGATTTCTCCTAGGGCTTAGGATCGACTGACTCGTGTGCAACGGCTGTTCACACGAAACCCTTCTCCGCGTCAGCCCTCCAGGGCCTCGCTGGAGTATTTGCTACTACCACCAAGATCTGCACCGACGGCGGCTCCAGGCAGGCTCACGCCCAGACCCTTCTGCGCCCACCGCCGCGACCCTCCTACTCGTCAGGGCTTCGCGGCCGGCCGCAAGGACCGGCCATGACTGCCAGACTGACGGCCGAGTATAGGCACGACGCTTCAGCGCCATCCATTTTCAGGGCTAGTTGCTTCGGCAGGTGAGTTGTTACACACTCCTTAGCGGATTCCGACTTCCATGGCCACCGTCCTGCTGTCTTAAGCAACCAACGCCTTTCATGGTTTCCCATGAGCGTCGATTCGGGCGCCTTAACTCGGCGTTTGGTTCATCCCACAGCGCCAGTTCTGCTTACCAAAAGTGGCCCACTTGGCACTCCGATCCGAGTCGTTTGCTCGCGGCTTCAGCATATCAAGCAAGCCGGAGATCTCACCCATTTAAAGTTTGAGAATAGGTTGAGGTCGTTTCGGCCCCAAGGCCTCTAATCATTCGCTTTACCGGATGAGACTCGTACGAGCACCAGCTATCCTGAGGGAAACTTCGGAGGGAACCAGCTACTAGATGGTTCGATTAGTCTTTCGCCCCTATACCCAGCTCCGACGATCGATTTGCACGTCAGAATCGCTACGGACCTCCATCAGGGTTTCCCCTGACTTCGTCCTGGCCAGGCATAGTTCACCATCTTTCGGGTCCCAACGTGTACGCTCTAGGTGCGCCTCACCTCGCAATGAGGACGAGACGCCCCGGGAGTGCGGAGGCCGCCGCCCCGTGAAGGGCGGGGAAGCCCCATCCTCCCTCGGCCCGCGCAAGGCGAGACCTTCACTTTCATTACGCCTTTAGGTTTCGTACAGCCCAATGACTCGCGCACATGTTAGACTCCTTGGTCCGTGTTTCAAGACGGGTCGTGAAATTGTCCAAAGCTGAAGCGCCGCTGACGGGAGCGATTATTCCGCCCGAGAGCATCCCGAGCCAACAGCGGCGCGGGTCCGGGGCCGGGCCAGGTAGGTCCGTCATCCGGGAAGAACCGCGCGCGCTTGCCGGGAGCCCGAGCGCCCAAAGGGGCGAATCGACTCCTCCAGATATACCGCCGGGCAGCCAGCCAGGACACCGGGGCTCTGCCCAACAGACGCGAACCGAGGCCCGCGGAAGGACAGGCTGCGCACCCGGGCCGTAGGCCGGCACCCAGCGGGTCGCGACGTC
>NW_026048373.1:22500-27500 GCF_023864345.2 Schistocerca serialis cubense | reverse complement strand
CACCGGCAGGACGTCCCACGATACATGCCAGTTAAACACCGACGGGCGGTGAACCAACAGCGTGGGACACAAATCCAACTACGAGCTTTTTAACCGCAACAACTTTAATATACGCTATTGGAGCTGGAATTACCGCGGCTGCTGGCACCAGACTTGCCCTCCAATAGATACTCGTTAAAGGATTTAAAGTGTACTCATTCCGATTACGGGGCCTCGGATGAGTCCCGTATCGTTATTTTTCGTCACTACCTCCCCGTGCCGGGAGTGGGTAATTTGCGCGCCTGCTGCCTTCCTTGGATGTGGTAGCCGTTTCTCAGGCTCCCTCTCCGGAATCGAACCCTGATTCCCCGTTACCCGTTACAACCATGGTAGGCGCAGAACCTACCATCGACAGTTGATAAGGCAGACATTTGAAAGATGCGTCGCCGGTACGAGGACCGTGCGATCAGCCCTAAGTTATTCAGAGTCACCAAGGCAAACGGACCGGACGAGCCGACCGATTGGTTTTGATCTAATAAAAGCGTCCCTTCCATCTCTGGTCGGGACTCTGTTTGCATGTATTAGCTCTAGAATTACCACAGTTATCCAAGTAACGTGGGTACGATCTAAGGAACCATAACTGATTTAATGAGCCATTCGCGGTTTCACCTTAATGCGGCTTGTACTGAGACATGCATGGCTTAATCTTTGAGACAAGCATATGACTACTGGCAGGATCAACCAGGGAGCTGCGTCAACTAGAGCTGAGCAGCCGGCCGCCCGGGAGTGTGTCCCGGGGGCCCGCGCGAACACGCAAGCGTCCGCTCAATTATTCTGCAAACAGGAGGAGGCTGAGCTCCCCTGCACAACACACCTCGAAACCCTCTCAGGTCCCGGCGGCGCGCAGCGCCGTCCTAAGTACTTGGTCGGGTTCGAGAGAGGCGCAATCGCCCGGAGTTAGGCGAGTAGACGCTTTAGGTGCGACCACCCGTGCTCCCAACTGAGCTTGCCGCTGCCGACAGAGGCCCGGGAGCGTGCTGTCGTGGCATTGCCGGCGGGAGACAACACGCGCCACCTACGGTGACCGGCAGCTCCAACGCCAGCGCCACAGAAGGACAAAAGCCCTACTTGGGTGCCGAAGCGAACTCTCCCAGCACAGCGCACGCGCCAACACGTCCGCACAGCTGCGATACAAACCACCTGCGAGAACCGCTGGGGCGACCGAGCAGCAGACGGCGTCGCGGCGCCGAGCGCCGGGCGGCGGCGCATCCTCAGCGCAACAAAGTCCTCAATCGGACCAGCACACTGCAGATGGCCACCGCGCTTCGCACCGGGCCCGCGAGGACCTACTTTGGCCGCAAGGCGCCGCGAGCAGGGGGCGCCGGCGCGCAGCTGCGCCGCCTGCCGCGTCCGTCGGCCGGCGCGCCTGCCACCGGCCGCCCCCACCAGCCGGCTGTAGCGCGTGCGCCCACGCACCGCGCTGCCAGCACGCCGGGCGGCCCCCCCTCACCGGCCGGGGACGGTCCCACCCAGCCACCGCCGCGTATCGCCTCACACCCAGATTCCCCTTTCACGTTCGTGGGCATGGTGGGTCCCCCTTTCACGTTCGTGGGCATGGTGGGTATCCCTGAAACAACCGGTTAATAGCTCGACCGATCGTCGCCAACACTGATTCACCTCTAGCGAGAACAACCGCACCACAACGGGTTACCGGTTGTTCATTTGCGTAACGTCACCAGCAAACGTACACGTCCATCGCCATTTGCAACGAGTATTGCATGCCTGTGTCAGGTGTCACAACACACTACGTCTGCCCACATAGACGCAACAACATGTGCACGCCTAGAGAACACGTGGAAGGTAGACCCCGTACGTATGCGGTGTCCATTGCGCGAACGACTGTCAGCCCGCCTCTGCAGCATGTCGCAGATGTGGAACGCGGTGCAACATGCTATCACGGTGTGTGAGAAGAGACGACTACGTCCGAATACACGCTCCACTACATCAACAGACTGCTCATGCTGATCGCCATCCAGGGCGTCCGTTCCTCCCACACGTCTGTATGGCGTACCACACTGCAATCCAGCTCTTATAGGGAGACGACACGTAGCTGCGTGCACAATATTTGGACTGTATGGTCCGCCGTTGCTAGGCGCTGTCGTCATACGGTCACATGGGCCACGATGTATCATTCAGTACATACGGAGCAATGTGCAGTACAGTTTGTGGGTTTTGCGTACATCGGCGGACAGGTGACAGGCCGTACCACAACGTAGGCTGAGTACGTCGGCATGCGAAGGGCATTGAACATGCAAACTTCTCACCGACCAGCTTGCGAAGGCAGGGGGGGAAGGGGGGGGGGGCATGTACGTCCTGCTGCTATCCACACTAACAGTGTTATAGCAGGAGCATGTGGAAAGTCAGCAACACCTGCAAGGTGTTTAACATGACGCGATACACAGGGGACCGGGGCAGTGCGAGTAGCGAACTATATTGCGAGGGTTGCGGTTAGGCAACACTACACTACTTTAACGGGTTGCATAACAATTACAGAGCAGGTTCAGCGACAACGTGCGTCAGGTTAAGGCGCAATATAGTTTAGGTTACGGCGCACTTTAGGTTAGGTTAAGGCACATTATAGGTTAGGTTAAGGCACAACATGGGTTACGTTAAGGCACAACATGGGTTACGTTAAGGCACAACATGGGTTACGTTAAGGCACAACATGGGTTACGTTAAGGCACAACATGGGTTAGGTTAAGGCACAACATGGGTTAGGTTAAGGCACAACATGGGTTAGGTTAAGGCACAACATGGGGTTAGGTTAAGGCACAACATGGGTTAGGTTAAGGCACAACATGGGTTAGGTTAAGGCACAACATGGGTTAGGTTAAGGCACAACATGGGTTAGGTTAAGGCACAACATGGGTTAGGTTAAGGCACAACATGGGTTAGGTTAAGGCACAACATGGGTTAGGTTAAGGCACAACATGGGTTAGGTTAAGGCACAACATGGGTTAGGTTAAGGCACAACATGGGTTAGGTTAAGGCACAACATGGGTTAGGTTAAGGCACAACATGGGTTAGGTTAAGGCACAACATGGGTTAGGTTAAGGCACAACATGGGTTAGGTTAAGGCACAACATGGGTTAGGTTAAGGCACAACATGGGTTAGGTTAAGGCACAACATGGGTTAGGTTAAGGCACAACATGGGTTAGGTTAAGGCACAACATGGGTTAGGTTAAGGCACAACATGGGTTAGGTTAAGGCACAACATGGGTTAGGTTAAGGCACAACATGGGTTAGGTTAAGGCACAACATGGGTTAGGTTAAGGCACAACATGGGTTAGGTTAAGGCACAACATGGGTTAGGTTAAGGCACAACATGGGTTAGGTTAAGGCACAACATGGGTTAGGTTAAGGCACAACATGGGTTAGGTTAAGGCACAACATGGGTTAGGTTAAGGCACACCATGGGTTAGGTTAAGGCACACCATGGGTTAGGTTAAGGCACACCATGGGTTAGGTTAAGGCACACCATGGGTTAGGTTAAGGCACAACATGGGTTAGGTTAAGGCACAACATGGGTTAGGTTAAGGCACAACATGGGTTAGGTTAAGGCACAACATGGGTTAGGTTAAGGCACAACGTAGGTTAGGTTAAGGCGCAACGTAGGTTAGGTTAAGGCACAACGTGGGTTAGGTTAAGGCACAACGTGGGTTAGGTTAAGGCACAACGTGGGTTAGGTTAAGGCACAACGTGGGTTAGGTTAAGGCACAACATGGGTTAGGTTAAGGCACAACATGGGTTAGGTTAAGGCACAACATGGGTTAGGTTAAGGCACAACATGGGTTAGGTTAAGGCACAACATGGGTTAGGTTAAGGCACAACATGGGTTAGGTTAAGGCACAACATGGGTTAGGTTAAGGCACAACATGGGTTAGGTTAAGGCACAACATGGGTTAGGTTAAGGCACAACATGGGTTAGGTTAAGGCACAACGTAGGTTAGGTTAAGGCACAACGTGGGTTAGGTTAAGGCACAACATGGGTTAGGTTAAGGCACAACATGGGTTAGGTTAAGGCACAACATGGGTTAGGTTAAGGCACAACATGGGTTAGGTTAAGGCACAACATGGGTTAGGTTAAGGCACAACATGGGTTAGGTTACGGCACAACATGGGTTACGTTACGGCACAACATGGGTTACGTTACGGCACAACATGGGTTACGTTAACGGCACAACATGGGTTACGTTACGGCACAACATGGGTTACGTTACGGCACAACATGGGTTACGTTACGGCACAACATGGGTTACGTTACGGCACAAATTAGGTTAGGTTTACGGCACAAATTAGGTTAGGTTAAGGCACAAATTAGGTTAGGTTAAGGCACAAATTAGGTTAGGTTAAGGCACAAATTAGGTTAGGTTAAGGCACAAATTAGGTTAGGTTAAGGCACAAATTAGGTTAGGTTAAGGCACAAATTAGGTTAGGTTAAGGCACAAATTAGGTTAGGTTAAGGCACAAATTAGGTTAGGTTAAGGCACGATATAGGTTAGGTTAAGGCACGATATAGGTTAGGTTAAGGCACGATATAGGTTAGGTTAAGGCACGATATAGGTTAGGTTAAGGCACGATATAGGTTAGGTTAAGGCACGATATAGGTTAGGTTAAGGCACGATATAGGTTAGGTTAAGGCACGATATAGGTTAGGTTAAGGCACGATATAGGTTAGGTTAAGGTACGATATAGGTTAGGTTAAGGTACGATATAGGTTAGGTTAAGGTACGATATAGGTTAGGTTAAGGTACGATATAGGTTAGGTTAAGGTACGATATAGGTTAGGTTAAGGTACGATATAGGTTAGGGTTAAGGTACGATATAGGTTAGGTTAAGGTACGATATAGGTTAGGTTAAGGTACGATATAGGTTAGGTTAAGGTACGATATAGGTTAGGTTAAGGTACGATATAGCGTAGGTTCAGATACACATTGTTGTAGGGAAAGGTGTATTGGGG
>NW_026048373.1:10000-17500 GCF_023864345.2 Schistocerca serialis cubense | reverse complement strand
CAAGCCGGAGATCTCACCCATTTAAAGTTTGAGAATAGGTTGAGGTCGTTTCGGCCCCAAGGCCTCTAATCATTCGCTTTACCGGATGAGACTCGTACGAGCACCAGCTATCCTGAGGGAAACTTCGGAGGAACCAGCTACTAGATGGTTCGATTAGTCTTTCGCCCCTATACCCAGCTCCGACGATCGATTTGCACGTCAGAATCGCTACGGACCTCCATCAGGGTTTCCCCTGACTTCGTCCTGGCCAGGCATAGTTCACCATCTTTCGGGTCCCAACGTGTACGCTCTAGGTGCGCCTCACCTCGCAATGAGGACGAGACGCCCCGGGAGTGCGGAGGCCGCCGCCCCGTGAAGGGCGGGGGAAGCCCCATCCTCCCTCGGCCGCGCAAGGCGAGACCTTCACTTTCATTACGCCTTTAGGTTTCGTACAGCCCAATGACTCGCGCACATGTTAGACTCCTTGGTCCGTGTTTCAAGACGGGTCGTGAAATTGTCCAAAGCTGAAGCGCCGCTGACGGGAGCGATTATTCCGCCCGAGAGCATCCCGAGCCAACAGCGGCGCGGGTCCGGGGCCCGGGCCAGGTAGGTCCGTCATCCGGGAAGAACCGCGCGCGCTTGCCGGGAGCCCGAGCGCCCAAAGGGGCGAATCGACTCCTCCAGATATACCGCCGGGCAGCCAGCCAGGACACCGGGGCTCTGCCCAACAGACGCGAACCGAGGCCCGCGGAAGGACAGGCTGCGCACCCGGGCCGTAGGCCGGCACCCAGCGGGTCGCGACGTCCTACTAGGGGAGAAGTGCGGCCCACCGCACACCGGAACGGCCCCACCCCGCGGCGAGTGGAAAGGCAACCGGACACGACCCCGCCGCGGATTGCTCCGCGCGGGCGGCCGGCCCCATCTGCCGAGGGCGGAGGCCAGTGGCCGGATGGGCGTGAATCTCACCCGTTCGACCTTTCGGACTTCTCACGTTTACCCCAGAACGGTTTCACGTACTTTTGAACTCTCTCTTCAAAGTTCTTTCAACTTTCCCTCACGGTACTTGTTCGCTATCGGTCTCGTGGTCATATTTAGTCTCAGATGGAGTTTACCACCCACTTGGAGCTGCACTCTCAAGCAACCCGACTCGAAGGAGAGGTCCCGCCGACGCTCGCACCGGCCGCTACGGGCCTGGCACCCTCTACGGGCCGTGGCCTCATTCAAGTTGGACTTGGGCTCGGCGCGAGGCGTCGGGGTAGTGGACCCTCCCAAACACCACATGCCACGACAGGCGGCAGCCTGCGGGGTTCGGTGCTGGACTCTTCCCTGTTTCGCTCGCCGCTACTGGGGAATCCTTGTTAGTTTCTTTTCCTCCGCTTAGTAATATGCTTAAATTCAGCGGGTAGTCTCGCCTGCTCTGAGGTCGTTGTACGAGGTGTCGCACGCCACACCGCCAGCCGGCTGTGCACGCTACCGAGTAAGTACCGGTATGCGAACCGCCAGGCGACGGGCGCGCATCGCACGTTTAAGGAGACGCGGCCGGCCCCACAGGCGGCCACGACACTCCCAGGTCTGCGAAGCGGGGCAAACGCCGCGCGCTTCAGTATACGTAGCCGACCCTCAGCCAGACGTGGCCCGGGAACGGAATCCATGGACCGCAATGTGCGTTCGAAACGTCGATGTTCATGTGTCCTGCAGTTCACATGTCGACGCGCAATTTGCTGCGTTCTTCATCGACCCACGAGCCGAGTGATCCACCGTCCTGGGTGATCTTTTCGTAGTTTCCACTATCTCTTTCAAGACAGTTGCATAGGCGGGACTGAGGCGTGTGGCGGCCCCTGTTCCAGCGTTCAGTGTCCAACGGCCTCACGGCCGATGGGCGTCGTACGGCTCCACACCGGAGCGGACAGGCACTCGGGCGAAAGTCATTCAAAACCGGCGCCAGGCGCCAGGTGCCGCAGGCCAGCCGCTCCAGCGCTTCAGCGCTCGTACCACACAACATTGCCGTTAGTTTTGAGACGAACGCGTGGTTCCGCACGCGGCGCACAGCTACTGCGAGCCGTACAGGTAGCGTGTTGCGCGACACGACACGCACATCGAAAGACATGCAGTCTAGTCGGTAATGATCCTTCCGCAGGTTCACCTACGGAAACCTTGTTACGACTTTTACTTCCTCTAAATGATCAAGTTTGGTCATCTTTCCGGTAGCATCGGCAACGACAGAGTCAATGCCGCGTACCAGTCCGAAGACCTCACTAAATCATTCAATCGGTAGTAGCGACGGGCGGTGTGTACAAAGGCAGGGACGTAATCAACGCGAGCTTATGACTCGCGCTTACTGGGAATTCCTCGTTCATGGGGAACAATTGCAAGCCCCAATCCCTAGCACGAAGGAGGTTCAGCGGGTTACCCCGACCTTTCGGCCTAGGAAGACACGCTGATTCCTTCAGTGTAGCGCGCGTGCGGCCCAGAACATCTAAGGGCATCACAGACCTGTTATTGCTCAATCTCGTGCGGCTAGAAGCCGCCTGTCCCTCTAAGAAGAAAAGTAATCGCTGACAGCACGAAGGATGTCACGCGACTAGTTAGCAGGCTAGAGTCTCGTTCGTTATCGGAATTAACCAGACAAATCGCTCCACCAACTAAGAACGGCCATGCACCACCACCCACCGAATCAAGAAAGAGCTATCAATCTGTCAATCCTTCCGGTGTCCGGGCCTGGTGAGGTTTCCCGTGTTGAGTCAAATTAAGCCGCAGGCTCCACTCCTGGTGGTGCCCTTCCGTCAATTCCTTTAAGTTTCAGCTTTGCAACCATACTTCCCCCCGGAACCCAAAAGCTTTGGTTTCCCGGAGGCTGCCCGCCGAGTCATCGGAGGAACTGCGGCGGATCGCTGGCTGGCATCGTTTATGGTTAGAACTAGGGCGGTATCTGATCGCCTTCGAACCTCTAACTTTCGTTCTTGATTAATGAAAACATACTTGGCAAATGCTTTCGCTTCTGTTCGTCTTGCGACGATCCAAGAATTTCACCTCTAACGTCGCAATACGAATGCCCCCGCCTGTCCCTATTAATCATTACCTCGGGTTCCGAAAACCAACAAAATAGAACCGAGGTCCTATTCCATTATTCCATGCACACAGTATTCAGGCGGGCTTGCCTGCTTTAAGCACTCTAATTTGTTCAAAGTAAACGTGCCGGCCCACCGAGACACTCAATAAAGGAGCACCCTGGTAGGATTTCAACGGGGTCCGCCTCGGGACGCACGAGCACGCACGAGGCGGTCGCACGCCTTCGGCTCGCCCCACCGGCAGGACGTCCCACGATACATGCCAGTTAAACACCGACGGGCGGTGAACCAACAGCGTGGGACACAAATCCAACTACGAGCTTTTTTAACCGCAACAACTTTAATATACGCTATTGGAGCTGGAATTACCGCGGCTGCTGGCACCAGACTTGCCCTCCAATAGATACTCGTTAAAGGATTTAAAGTGTACTCATTCCGATTACGGGGCCTCGGATGAGTCCCGTATCGTTATTTTTCGTCACTACCCTCCCCGTGCCGGGAGTGGGTAATTTGCGCGCCTGCTGCCTTCCTTGGATGTGGTAGCCGTTTCTCAGGCTCCCTCTCCGGAATCGAACCCTGATTCCCCCGTTACCCGTTACAACCATGGTAGGCGCAGAACCTACCATCGACAGTTGATAAGGCAGACATTTGAAAGATGCGTCGCCGGTACGAGGACCGTGCGATCAGCCCTAAGTTATTCAGAGTCACCAAGGCAAACGGACCGGACGAGCCGACCGATTGGTTTTGATCTAATAAAAGCGTCCCTTCCATCTCTGGTCGGGACTCTGTTTGCATGTATTAGCTCTAGAATTACCACAGTTATCCAAGTAACGTGGGTACGATCTAAGGAACCATAACTGATTTAATGAGCCATTCGCGGTTTCACCTTAATGCGGCTTGTACTGAGACATGCATGGCTTAATCTTTGAGACAAGCATATGACTACTGGCAGGATCAACCAGGGAGCTGCGTCAACTAGAGCTGAGCAGCCGGCCGCCCGGGAGTGTGTCCCGGGGGCCCGCGCGAACACGCAAGCGTCCGCTCAATTATTCTGCAAACAGGAGGAGGCTGAGCTCCCCTGCACAACACACCTCGAAACCCTCTCAGGTCCCGGCGGCGCGCAGCGCCGTCCTAAGTACTTGTCGGGTTCGAGAGAGGCGCAATCGCCCGGAGTTAGGCGAGTAGACGCTTTAGGTGCGACCACCCGTGCTCCCAACTGAGCTTGCCGCTGCCGACAGAGGCCCGGGAGCGTGCTGTCGTGGCATTGCCGGCGGGAGACAACACGCGCCACCTACGGTGACCGGCAGCTCCAACGCCAGCGCCACAGAAGGACAAAAGCCCTACTTGGGTGCCGAAGCGAACTCTCCCAGCACAGCGCACGCGCCAACACGTCCGCACAGCTGCGATACAAACCACCTGCGAGAACCGCTGGGGCGACCGAGCAGCAGACGGCGTCGCGGCGCCGAGACGGCGTCGCGGGCGCCGAGCGCCGGGCGGCGGCGCATCCTCAGCGCACAAAGTCCTCAATCGGACCAGCCACACTTGCAGATGGCCACCGCGCTTCGCACCGGGCCCCGCGAGGACCTACTTTGGCCGCAAGGCGCCGCGAGCAGGGGGCGCCGGCTGCGGCAGCTGCGCCGCCTGCCGCGTCCGTCGGCCGGCGCGCCTGCCACCGGCCGCCCCCCACCAGCCGGCTGTAGCGCGTGCGCCCACGCACCGCGCTGCCAGCACGCCGGGGCGGCCCCCCCCTCACCGGCCGGGGACGGTCCCACCCAGCCACCGCCGCGTATCGCCTCACACCCAGATCCCCTTTCACGTTCGTGGGCATGGTGGGTCCCCTTTCACGGTTCGTGGGCATGGTGGGTATCCCTGAAACAACCGGTTAATAGCTCGACCGATCGTCGCCAACACTGATTCACCTCTAGCGAGAACAACCGCACCACAACGGTTACCGGTTGTTCATTTGCGTAACGTCACCAGCAAACGTACACGTCCATCGCCATTTGCAACGAGTATTGCATGCCTGTGTCAGGTGTCACAACACACTACGTCTGCCCACATAGACGCAACAACATGTGCACGCCTAGAGAACACGTGGAAGGTAGACCCCGTACGTATGCGGTGTCCATTGCGCGAACGACTGTCAGCCCCGCCTCTGCAGCATGTCGCAGATGTGGAACGCGGTGCAACATGCTATCACCGGTGGTGTGAGAAGAGACGACTACGTCCGAATACACGCTCCACTACATCAACAGACTGCTCATGCTGATCGCCATCCAGGGCGTCCGTTCCTCCACCACGTCTGTATGGCGTACCACACTGCAATCCAGCTCTTATAGGGGAGACGACACGTAGCTGCGTGCACAATATTTGGACTGTATGGTCCGCCGTTGCTAGGCGCTGTCGTCATACGGTCACATGGGCCACGATGTATCATTCAGTACATACGGAGCAATGTGCAGTACAGTTTGTGGGTTTTGCGTACATCGGCGGACAGGTGACAGGGCCGTACCACAACGTAGGCTGAGTACGTCGGCATGCGAAGGGCATTGAACATGCAAACTTCTCACCGACCAGCTTGCGAAGGCAGGGGGGAAGGGGGGGGGGGCATGTACGTCCTGCTGCTATCCACACTACAGTGTATAGCAGGAGCATGTGGAAAGTCAGCAACACCTGCAAGGTGTTTAACATGACGCGATACACAGGGGACCGGGCAGTGCGAGTAGCGAACTATATTGCGAGGGTTGCGGTTAGGCAACACTACACTACTTTAACGGGTTGCATAACAATTACAGAGCAGGTTCAGCGACAACGTGCGTCAGGTTAAGGCGCAATATAGTTTAGGTTACGGCGCACTTTAGGTTAGGTTAAGGCACATTATAGGTTAGGTTAAGGCACAACATGGGTTACGTTAAGGCACAACATGGGTTACGTTAAGGCACAACATGGGTTAGGTTAAGGCACAACATGGGTTAGGTTAAGGCACAACATGGGTTAGGTTAAGGCACAACATGGGTTAGGTTAAGGCACAACATGGGTTAGGTTAAGGCACAACATGGGTTAGGTTAAGGCACAACATGGGTTAGGTTAAGGCACAACATGGGTTAGGTTAAGGCACAACATGGGTTAGGTTAAGGCACAACATGGGTTAGGTTAAGGCACAACATGGGTTAGGTTAAGGCACAACATGGGTTAGGTTAAGGCACAACATGGGTTAGGTTAAGGCACAACATGGGTTAGGTTAAGGCACAACATGGGTTAGGTTAAGGCACAACATGGGTTAGGTTAAGGCACAACATGGGTTAGGTTAAGGCACAACATGGGTTAGGTTAAGGCACAACATGGGTTAGGTTAAGGCACAACATGGGTTAGGTTAAGGCACAACATGGGTTAGGTTAAGGCACAACATGGGTTAGGTTAAGGCACAACATGGGTTAGGTTAAGGCACAACATGGGTTAGGTTAAGGCACAACATGGGTTAGGTTAAGGCACAACATGGGTTAGGTTAAGGCACAACATGGGTTAGGTTAAGGCACAACATGGGTTAGGTTAAAGCACAACATGGGTTAGGTTAAGGCACAACATGGGTTAGGTTAAGGCACAACATGGGTTAGGTTAAGGCACAACATGGGTTAGGTTAAGGCACAACATGGGTTAGGTTAAGGCACAACATGGGTTAGGTTAAGGCACAACATGGGTTAGGTTAAGGCACAACATGGGTTAGGTTAAGGCACAACATGGGTTAGGTTAAGGCACAACATGGGTTAGGTTAAGGCACAACATGGGTTAGGTTAAGGCACAACATGGGTTAGGTTAAGGCACACCATGGGTTAGGTTAAGGCACACCATGGGTTAGGTTAAGGCACACCATGGGTTAGGTTAAGGCACAACATGGGTTAGGTTAAGGCACAACATGGGTTAGGTTAAGGCACAACATGGGTTAGGTTAAGGCACAACATGGGTTAGGTTAAGGCACAACATGGGTTAGGTTAAGGCACAACGTAGGTTAGGTTAAGGCACAACGTGGGTTAGGTTAAGGCACAACGTGGGTTAGGTTAAGGCACAACGTGGGTTAGGTTAAGGCACAACGTGGGTTAGGTTAAGGCACAACGTGGGTTAGGTTAAGGCACAACATGGGTTAGGTTAAGGCACACCATGGGTTAGGTTAAGGCACAACATGGGTTAGGTTAAGGCACAACATGGGTTAGGTTAAGGCACAACATGGGTTAGGTTAAGGCACAACATGGGTTAGGTTAAGGCACAACATGGGTTAGGTTAAGGCACAACATGGGTTAGGTTAAGGCACAACATGGGTTAGGTTAAGGCACAACGTAGGTTAGGTTAAGGCACAACGTGGGTTAGGTTAAGGCACAACATGGGTTAGGTTAAGGCACAACATGGGTTAGGTTAAGGCACAACATGGGTTAGGTTAAGGCACAACATGGGTTAGGTT
>NW_026048373.1:0-5000 GCF_023864345.2 Schistocerca serialis cubense | reverse complement strand
TTTCACAACCGCGTCGTGTCGTCGCACCCGGGCTCGGCTGGTCAGCCCGCAGCCCTGGACGACGTGGTTTGCGGTCTCGACGGCGTTGCATCTTGCGCGACACATCTTCTCCCTGTCTCGGCCGCGACTCCTGCGCGCTTTGGATGGTAGAGCGTTAATGCGCGTGCGGATGCACGCGACGTAGTCACGGCCAGACAGGAAGCGACTGGTGTCCTCGACCCAGCTGTGTTGGCCTGATGTCCTGGCTGACGACGAGAGAGCTGCCCCGTCGAAGGAAACATGCAGGCGCGCCGCCCACATCTCACCAACTTTTGCAGCCGTTGGCAGCAGATGGCCCTCCCACGTCAGGTGTCGTTCAAGCGCCGCCACTTCGTGTCGTGCCTCCCCCAGGTCTGCGTCGGTGGTGGTGGTCTCGAGCTGCAACAGGGTGAGGAGCCTGCCCCGCCTCAGGGTTGGCCCTATCCAGCGGGCTGATGGAATCCCAAGGCCCCCATGGGCAATTGGAGCGTGAAAGTAGCCCAAGGGGGTGTCGGCTGGGAGGCGGAACCATCTCCTCACGGCGGCTCGGACGCAATTGTCCATGGCCTTGAGCGCACCGATGCGGGTGCGACTCAGTGCTAGGCCATGATACAGGCCCGGGAGAAGGACCTCACGAAGTGCAAAGAGCCGCTGCTGCGGCTTCAGCGGCGCCCGCGTGATGATTGACAGCTGCTCCTCGATGTGGTGCCTCGGATGGAAGAGACACCGCCCAGAGGAGGAGAACTGCAGTCCCAGGTAGCGGAAGGTCTCACCCACTCCCAACGCCGGCATGGTGGTTTCGCCGGCCGTGAAGGTGACGCTCGCATCCACTTTCACTTTCTTCTCGCGGCCGGACGCCACGAGTGCGAGGGTGAGACACTTCCGCGGATTAACCCGCAGCCCCAGCTGGTCGAGGGCTGCCACTGCTGCGTTGATAAGGGACTGCAGGCCCCCCCTCGTGGAGGCGAAGAGCAGGATGTCATCCGCGAAGGCCGCCGCGTTCGTCTGGCGGCCCAACACCTTGACACCTACGTGAGAGGGCAGTTGACCTAGAACATAATCAACAGCGAAATTGAACAGGAGAGGGGACAGAGGATCTCCTTGCCGAACACCTCTTGCTGGCCGCACGGCCGGGGACTCGTCGCCACCCCCCGCAATTACCGTCGTGCCGTCCGCATAGCAGCCCTCGACGTAGTCAATGAATTCGTCCGGCAGACCATGGGCTTTAAGCACAGGACGCAAAGCCGCATGGTCCAACGAATCGAACGCCTTGGACACATCGAGGGATGCCATGAACACAGAACGACAGCGGCGGACGGCGCCGACGAGTATCCGGTCGAGGAGGAAAGTGTTCTCCAGCATCCCATCCCTTGGGATGAAAGCCCGCTGACGTTCGTCCACAGCACACATCTGCATAAGGCGAGTCGCCAGAACCTTATGGAAGGTTCGGGCTAGCACCGAGCAGACGGTGATGGGCCGAAAGTCAGCGGGGGATGCTGGGGCGGCTGTCTTAGGGAGCAAAGAGGTCCTGGCTCGGAGGAGGGAAGGGGGAAGCTTGCGGGTAAGCAGGAAAAGGTTTAGGAGTTTGGTGGTGACCTCCGCTGGAAGGCGGCGCAGCTGCACCGGCGAGAGGCCGTCAGGGCCGGCAACGGAGCCTCTGGGCGGCAAGGCGGCCGCAACCTCTTCTACAGTGATCGGCCTCCATAGGCGCTCAAAGTCAACAGACTCCGAGCGCGGGAGAAGCCGATCGGGAATGGAGCCAGCGTTGGAAGGTGGCTCCGTCGTGAAGAGGCTGCGCCAGAAGTCCACCAGCCCTGGGATGTTCGACGGCGGCTGGAGCAGGGTGCCATCCAGGAGGCCACGCACGCAGCGCGCGCGATTCTTCCTGAAGGCATCCTGACATCTGGCATATTCCCACCGGCGGCGCTTCCGCTTGGAGAGCGGAGGGCCACCACCAGACCGCTGCTTGGATGGCGGGCGCGACGTCTTCCTCTTCCTTGCTTCTGCTTCCTCAGAGCCGACAGCTCGGAGGGCCTCAGGCAGCCCAGCCGCGACCACTGCCAACGGCGTACCCGGCCCCAAACGCGCCAGGTCGTCCAGGGCCGAGAAGCGCGCGGCCGACCGCGGCAGGCCGGCGAGGTGCCTCCATATGGCTTCGTCGACTACAGATGTTTGTGGCGGGCGCTCAAGCTCCGGCGGAGAGGGTGGCCCCTCCGGCAGCGACTCCGGGACGGGTGAGTGGCGCAGACCATGCTGCGTCTGTTGTTCCCGCCTCAGCTCCTCTACGTATTCCCGCACCATCGTCCTGTGTGCCACCGTCCTCCTCCTGCACTTGATGGCATCCAGGGTACGGTGCGGAAACAGGGGTAGAAGCTCCTGGTTTGCAAAGAGGACTTTGGAGTCACTGGCACAGAGAAGCCTAGCCTCCGCCAGGGCGAGCTCCCGCATTTCTTCTTCCGCCCACCGAGCTCGCTTCCTATCAGTTGCAATCTCCGCATTTGCCGCTTCCGGATGGGCGCGGCGGCGGTGTTGTCCGAGCCCGATCTTACTGCGGAAGGCACGGCTGCAAATGCTGCAGTGGAACCATGGCTCCACGGCCTCCTCTACTTCAGGGACGGTTGGCAGGCTAGCAGTCGGGACTGTTAGGCCGGGTCCTTCAGCGGAAGGCCCGGTACCCGTGTTTTCTTCTCTTGTTGTCCCAACATTAAGGGTTATGCGATGGAGGGCTGGTAACCCCCCAAAGCCCCAAGTGCGGACTTCCACTCTGCTTACCAGTCCTATCAAGGACTGGCGTATCGGCGGGCCCACGGGAAGGGGGGAAGCCGCAGGCAAGGAGAGGCTAAGAGGGCATGGCCCATGTATTGCGCTTCACTTGCCCAGTAACTATGAGAGAGTCATAGTTACTCCCGCCGTTTACCCGCGCTTGCTTGAATTTCTTCACGTTGACATTCAGAGCACTGGGCAGAAATCACATTGCGTCAACACCCGCTAGGGCCATCGCAATGCTTTGTTTTAATTAGACAGTCGGATTCCCCCAGTCCGTGCCAGTTCTGAGTTGATCGTTGAATGGCGGCCGAAGAGAATCCGCGCACCCGCGCGCCCCCGGAGGAGCACGCTAAGGCGGACGCGGCCTCGCAGCAAGGAAGATCCGTGGGAGGCCAAGGCACGGGACCGAGCTCGGATCCTGCACGCAGGTTGAAGCACCGGGGCGCGAACGCCGCGCAGGCGCGCGCATCCTGCACCGCCGGCCAGCACGAGGCCGACCAACGGCGAGAGCAGACCACGCCCGCGCTAAACGCCCGCACTTACCGGCACCCCTACGGCACTCACCTCGCCCAGGCCCGGCACGTTAGCGCTGACCCACTTCCCGACCAAGCCCGACACGCCCCGATCCTCAGAGCCAATCCTTATCCCGAAGTTACGGATCCAATTTGCCGACTTCCCTTACCTACATTATTCTATCGACTAGAGGCTCTTCACCTTGGAGACCTGCTGCGGATATGGGTACGAACCGGCGCGACACCTCCACGTGGCCCTCTCCCGGATTTTCAAGGTCCGAGGGGAAGATCGGGACACCGCCGCAACTGCGGTGCTCTTCGCGTTCCAAACCCTATCTCCCTGCTAGAGGATTCCAGGGAACTCGAACGCTCATGCAGAAAAGAAAACTCTTCCCCGATCTCCCGACGGCGTCTCCGGGTCCTTTTGGGTTACCCCGACGAGCATCTCTAAAAGAGGGGCCCGACTTGTATCGGTTCCGCTGCCGGGTTCCGGAATAGGAACCGGATTCCCTTTCGCCCAACGGGGGCCAGCACAAAGTGCATCATGCTATGACGGCCCCCATCAACATCGGATTTCTCCTAGGGCTTAGGATCGACTGACTCGTGTGCAACGGCTGTTCACACGAAACCCTTCTCCGCGTCAGCCCTCCAGGGCCTCGCTGGAGTATTTGCTACTACCACCAAGATCTGCACCGACGGCGGCTCCAGGCAGGCTCACGCCCAGACCCTTCTGCGCCCACCGCCGCGACCCTCCTACTCGTCAGGGCTTCGCGGCCGGCCGCAAGGACCGGCCATGACTGCCAGACTGACGGCCGAGTATAGGCACGACGCTTCAGCGCCATCCATTTTCAGGGCTAGTTGCTTCGGCAGGTGAGTTGTTACACACTCCTTAGCGGATTCCGACTTCCATGGCCACCGTCCTGCTGTCTTAAGCAACCAACGCCTTTCATGGTTTCCCATGAGCGTCGATTCGGGCGCCTTAACTCGGCGTTTGGTTCATCCCACAGCGCCAGTTCTGCTTACCAAAAGTGGCCCACTTGGCACTCCGATCCGAGTCGTTTGCTCGCGGCTTCAGCATATCAAGCAAGCCGGAGATCTCACCCATTTAAAGTTTGAGAATAGGTTGAGGTCGTTTCGGCCCCAAGGCCTCTAATCATTCGCTTTACCGGATGAGACTCGTACGAGCACCAGCTATCCTGAGGGAAACTTCGGAGGGAACCAGCTACTAGATGGTTCGATTAGTCTTTCGCCCCTATACCCAGCTCCGACGATCGATTTGCACGTCAGAATCGCTACGGACCTCCATCAGGGTTTCCCCTGACTTCGTCCTGGCCAGGCATAGTTCACCATCTTTCGGGTCCCAACGTGTACGCTCTAGGTGCGCCTCACCTCGCAATGAGGACGAGACGCCCCGGGAGTGCGGAGGCCGCCGCCCCGTGAAGGGCGGGGAAGCCCCATCCTCCCTCGGCCCGCGCAAGGCGAGACCTTCACTTTCATTACGCCTTTAGGTTTCGTACAGCCCAATGACTCGCGCACATGTTAGACTCCTTGGTCCGTGTTTCAAGACGGGTCGTGAAATTGTCCAAAGCTGAAGCGCCGCTGACGGGAGCGATTATTCCGCCCGAGAGCATCCCGAGCCAACAGCGGCGCGGGTCCGGGGCCGGGCCAGGTAGGTCCGTCATCCGGGAAGAACCGCGCGCGCTT
>NW_026048372.1:0-31260 GCF_023864345.2 Schistocerca serialis cubense | reverse complement strand
TAGTGGCCCTGAAAAGGGCCGTTTTTGTTTGTGCGGTGCGGTGCCGCGGCGCGGTTTAGGCGCGCTCGCCGCGGATGCGGCGCGCGAGCTGGATGTCCTTGGGCATGATGGTGACGCGCTTGGCGTGGATTGCGCACAGGTTGGTGTCTTCGAAGAGGCCGACGAGGTAGGCCTCGCTGGCCTCCTGCAGGGCCATGACTGCGGAGCTCTGGAAGCGCAGGTCGGTCTTGAAGTCCTGGGCGATCTCGCGCACTAGGCGCTGGAATGGCAGCTTGCGGATGAGCAGCTCTGTGCTCTTCTGGTAGCGCCTGATTTCTCGCAGGGCGACGGTGCCCGGCCTGTAGCGGTGGGGCTTCTTGACGCCTCCGGTGGCGGGCGCGCTCTTCCTCGCCGCCTTGGTGGCGAGCTGTTTGCGCGGCGCCTTTCCGCCGGTGGACTTGCGGGCCGTTTGCTTTGTGCGGGCCATGGCGGTAGCGGTAGCGGTAGCGGAGCGGCGTGCGTGGAGGTTAGGTGCGGCGCGGCGTCCGGTGCTGCCTTGACAACGGGCCCGCGCGCCTCCGTGCTGCGCTTATATGCCCTCGGTTGCGCGTGGTGGGGGGAGGGCGGGCCAGAGTCTATATAGGGGGGCGGCGGGCGCGCTGGGCGCAGACCGTAGCCGACTCGCCAGCCGCTGCAGCTGCTGTTTGTGCACGTTTTGCTTTGCCCGAGGAAGGAAGGATGACAGGCCGCGGCAAGGGAGGAAAGGGGCTCGGCAAGGGTGGCGCCAAGCGGCACCGCAAGGTGTTGCGCGACAACATCCAGGGCATCACGAAGCCCGCCATCCGCCGCCTGGCTCGCAGGGGCGGCGTGAAGCGCATCTCTGGTCTGATCTACGAGGAGACCCGCGGGGTGCTGAAGGTGTTCCTGGAGAACGTGATCCGCGACGCGGTGACGTACACTGAGCACGCCAAGCGCAAGACTGTGACGGCCATGGACGTGGTGTACGCCCTGAAGAGGCAGGGGCGCACCCTGTACGGTTTCGGCGGTTAGGCTGCGTCGCAGCGGGCGCTGGCCTTCCCGCGGCCGTGCTTGTGGGTGGGAGAGACTAGAAAACGGCCCTTTTCAGGGCCACCACACTGTTCGGAAGTTGAAAAGTGCGAAAGAGTCTGTGTTGTTGTTGCTGCGTGTGTGCGCTGTGTTGTTTGTTTGTTTGTTTCTTTCTTTCTTTCTTTCCGTTTGAGCGACGTGATGTGACTGGGAGGGGAGAAGGAAAGGAAACGTGTCATGTGGCTGGCTGTGTGTGGAGCTGCTTCGTTTGTGTGTCTTTGTATCGATCGCGACGGAGATGGCGGGCTGTGTGTTGTTGTGCGAGAGGCGGTGATTATTTGCTTGCGTGGTTTGTCTCTGTGTGTTTGTTTGCGGCGGCGTTGGGGTTTCCGAGGCAAGGCGTGTGGGCATAGGCGGCCGGATCAGCTGTTTCGTTCGTGTCGACGGCCGTTGCGCGCGGGAGTGGAGGGCGGTGTGTCGACACGCCTCCCTTTAACAATGGTCATTATTGCTGCCGTTGTCGGTTTGGAAGGCGACTGCGACCGTGCAAAATGTGTGTGTGTTGGGCCACACGGGCTGTGTGGACGACAAGATGGCGGACGTGCGCCGGCGGCGGCTGTGCTGTGACAGTGCAAAGTTAAAACAAAACAAGGTGCGGCGAGGACGACTGAAATTTTGCTTTGGACGTAGGTGTGTGTGGTGGCCCTGAAAAGGGCCGATTGTTGTGGGCCGAGCCGAGCCGGCAAAGCGCGTTGCGTGCAGGGGAGCACGCGGCGCTGCGATTGCCTGGCCTCCTTTAGGCCTTCTTCTCGGTCTTCTTTGGCAGCAGGACGGCCTGGATGTTGGGCAGGACACCACCCTGTGCGATGGTGACGCCCGACAGGAGCTTGTTGAGCTCCTCGTCGTTGCGGATGGCAAGCTGCAGGTGGCGCGGGATGATGCGCGTCTTCTTGTTGTCGCGGGCCGCGTTTCCGGCCAGCTCGAGCACCTCAGCCGCGAGGTACTCCATGACGGCGGCGAGGTAGACGGGCGCCCCGGCGCCGACGCGCTCTGCGTAGTTTCCCTTGCGCAGGAGGCGGTGGATTCTGCCGACCGGGAACTGGAGCCCAGCCCTGCTTGAGCGGGACTTTGACTTGCCCTTGACTTTGCCTCCCTTTCCGCGTCCGGACATGGCGATGGGCTAGCGACGGTGCACACGAAACGGAAACGAAAACGACCGGTGCGAGCGGCAGCGAGTCGAGCAGCGGAGTGCGTGCCGGCGCAGCCGGGGTGGGGGTGCTTTATGGGCTCGGGTGCGGCGGCCGGTTGCGCGCGCGCCCCATTGGTCGGCGGCCGCAACAGGGCGAGCTGGTAAAGGTGCGGCGGCGGCTGGCGGCGGGTGCCACTGTGTGGGGAGACGCTGACTAGAGCGGAGCGCTTGCTACTGGTGTTGCTGCTGCCGTACGTTGGTTCGAGATGCCGCCCAAGACTAGCGGGAAGGCCGCCAAGAAGGCTGGCAAGGCGCAGAAGAACATTTCGAAGGGCGACAAGAAGAAGAAGCGCAAGAGGAAGGAGAGCTATGCCATCTACATCTACAAGGTGCTGAAGCAGGTGCACCCTGACACGGGCATCTCGTCGAAGGCGATGAGCATCATGAACAGCTTCGTGAACGACATTTTCGAGCGCATTGCGGCCGAGGCTTCTCGCCTGGCGCACTACAACAAGCGCTCGACCATCACGTCCCGCGAGATCCAGACCGCTGTGCGGCTGTTGCTGCCTGGCGAGCTGGCCAAGCACGCCGTGAGCGAGGGCACGAAGGCGGTGACCAAGTACACGAGCTCCAAGTAAGGAGGTGGCTCTGGAATGGAAGGAAGGATGGAGAAGGCTCCTCCGTTGCGAGAGCGGCAAAACGGCCCTTTTCAGGGCCACCAACTTGCCTTTTGCGGGAAGGGCGGAATTGTTGTTGTTTGTGTGGACGGCTGTGATGTGTGTGTGTGCATTTTGATTGTGGGTGGGGGGGCGCGTCAAAGCGTGTTGCGCGGGGTACGGCCACGAGGTTGGTCGCCGTGGCGTGGAATGGTGGCACGCCTCGTTGGCGTGGTTTTTGACCCATTGGTGTTGTTGGTGTGTGTGTGTGTGTGAGACCCGTCTGCGAGGGGGGGACAGTGTGATCGGCGACTTTTGTGTCACCGTAACGACGGCCGTTTGCGGGTTTGTTTTTTTGCACATCATACATGGCGAGGGTGAAATGTGAAATGTTTTTGTTTGGTTTTTTTTGCCGCCCACTATTCCCTTTGCTGTACGCCGAGTTTGACAATGGTGCGACGTAACTGCAGCGTGGAGGTGTGTGAGTGACGTTGAAATGAACGTGCCATTAAGACGCATTGTTGTTGTATTGTACTGTACGTGTACGGCGACACGCACGATGATGTACCATTCGACTCTGATGTTTGATAGCCGTGTCTGACTGATTGCGTACGACGCACGCACACCGATGTCGTCATTCAAGATGCACGCTAGACGACGACGGCGGCGGCGGCGGTCGTTTGTTTGGCGAATGTCTGTACACGTGTTTGTCTGTGTCCATCCGGTATGTATTTGTTTGTTTGAAAGTGTTTTGTGTGTCGGTGACGTGGTCCGATCCGTCGCCCCCTGAGTAACTGTCGATCGGCGCGATAGACCGGCGTCACGCAACTGAACCGAAGTCTTGGGCACACCCGTCATACTGTTGTACACCGTCGCGCTGAGAACGGTAACGAAAGGTTGACTTTGATCGGTCGAATGTCTGGGCAGAACGTGAGGAATGAGGCGAGAGTGCAAGGAGGGGGGGGGGCAAAAGAGAGAGGAAGGGAAAAAGGGGAGAAACGCATTCGTAGAGCAACGGAACGTTCCCGTGTCGGAGGCGTATTGGAGCCGCACTGAAATGCGTTTAACGGCGGCGCGGCTGCAAGTGTCTGCCGTGGTGAACGTTACCTTTGACGGCTGCATTGGGCTTTGCCTTTGCTTTTGCTTTTGCTTTCGCTTTCGCGTTCGCTTTCGCTTTCCCGGATGTACGTAACGTTTGTTGATATGGTTCTGAGGAAGAGTGTATGACAGTGCCGTGCCGTCCATGTTCGTGTGCCCTCCCATTGTGTGTATGCTATTGTCTGTGTACTTGAATGATGTATGTAGGTGTTAGTGGACATGTTTTACCAGTGGGGGGAAATGGATCGTCGATAGTTGCCGTCACTCTGTCACGGTCGAGATGACGCACCCTCCGTACAGAAAGGTGTCGAGAAAGTGAGTGAGTGTGTGCGTCCGTGAATTGGCAGTGTTTGGAGGTGGGCGTGCCCTGGATGTGGCCCGGAAAAGGCTGTTCGTTAGGCGGTAGTGTTGTGTGGACAGGGGAGGGGCATGCGTAACGCTGCTGGCATGGCATTTCGGGAGATGGGAGGGGGCAAACGAGGAAACGAGGAGCGGCGGCCAAAGACGGGACGGGGAGGGGCGCGGTGTGGGTGGCTTGCGCCTGTGCTCGGCGTTGTGGTTTGTGCAAAAGAGGAGGAGAAAAACAATGTGAGTTGCCAGGGAGGGGAGCGGTGTTGTGTTGTGGTTGTCGTGGTGTAGCCGCAGACGCGGCTGTCAGTGAACGTGGCGAGACGGACGGATGCGCGGAGGGGCGGGGGCGGCGCATTTCGCCGGTGCCGTGCCGTGCCGTGCCGTGCCGTGCCGTGCCGTGCCGTGCCATGCCTGAAAGCCGCGTGGTCGCTGTGTTGTTGGTGGCGTGGGGGCGAGGAGAGTACCGTACGGGTGTGCTTGTGCGCCGGAAATGGCACACTGCGCCCGCCCGTCTTGGAGGCTGATGGCTGTGGTGTGGAAATGGGGCGCGGTGATGTTGAAGCAGTTGAAGAACAGAAAAGAAACCAAGAAAACGGAAGGCGTGATGCGGCGGTGGTGGTGAGAGCGGGAAAAACAAAACAAAAAAAAAAAAAACAACAAAAAAAAAGAAGGAAAAACAACAAGAAACAAAAAAGAAAACAAAAAGTCTATCAATATTAAAATGTAAATGGAAATGGAAATGGACCCAGGTATAACCTCCCTGCACAAATAGCAGAGAGTCCGATGATAATAAAAATGTGCCAGAATGTTAACGTCCCTACAAAACAAACCCAACGGTAATATTAATGAAAGAGTGAACCGTATGTAACATTGCAACAGACATAATGAAACCTGATAAATTGTATAAGGGCAGCAGCGTTGACCTTTGGCCCTGTATTCAGAATAAAAAGAGCCAAAGATCGTTACCCCAATGAAAAAGACACTGAAACACGTATGTAACATAGTAGCGATGGCGAGACGTTGTAGCATCTGTGACCAGAGAGTTTGCGCTGGACTGCGCGAGTGTTGCGAGCGGTTCTCAGTCAGTCAGTCTGTCTGTCAGTAGTCGTTGCGAGTCCGTAGCTCTGTGTAGTTGAGGGCTGTACTCTGTCAGTAGTCGTCGCGTGCAGTACGCTAATAGTCGTCATGCAGAGCGGTCGGTCAGTAGTAGCAGCCGAGTGCGGTTGTGTGATGTAGGTGGTCGGCAACACTGGTCAAGATGGTGAATAAGGTATACTGTTAATTAATATAATCATTAGATAATGAAAAAGTGTAATTATTCTCCAACAAGTTCCCCAATAATAATTTTTATTTCAAAAGCATTTTTCAAACATTTAATTTGTTATTGAACTAAAGAGTTCGTTGCACTTCACATTTCATTCCACTGCTTTGAAGAAAAATGTCACTAAAATCACAAAAAAAGAGAATATTATTATTTGCAAATGCAGTTCCTCCAAGCGCTGCGCAACAACCAGAGCAGAAATGTGACATCCATTTATTCGGAGGTAAGACTTTAATTCTGATTGTTTTGCACAGGGCCAAAGACCGATATTTCGGTTTAATTGAAGTTTCTTGTCACTGAACGGACGTTTGTAAATGTTGTGTGAAGACTTTATATTTGAGTCAGATTGCGAATTTCACATTTTTGTTGCCATTTTCAATACCTCTCATTGTGGGCGAGGTTACAATTAGCGCAATGTCCATTAGCATCCGTAAATAACATTGTCCATTATTTTAAATTTTGCTGGGAGGTTACAACACACACACACAAAAAAAAAAAAAAACAAAAAATTGCATTTATATCCGCTCCTCAATTGTAGATACCCCTTACACAGCTGTGTGCAATGAATGAGTGCTGGCTGGTAATTAATTGCACTCCTTGGAGGGAAATGCCATAGGAAGTAGTCTTTAAAAAGTGAATGTTTTTCGTTAAGAGACAAAAGTTACTTTAGAAAAAAAGTAATAGTGGGGCTTTTGTTGTTGAACAAAAGAAGTACAATGAACATACGTTATCAGATTTGCGCAATGCAGCGTCACACCACCTTTTGATTATAACACAATATACTATACATCGTCCCGAACCGTGACCAGAGTCGCGAGACGAGCAGAGCACGCCGCCGACGCCCGCTCAGTACAACCGTCGACCCGCTACTACTGTCGACCGACTACTACCTCTCCCGACTCGCGCTACAATATATATAACAACTGTTCCTGGCGACCCGGTGCGTGCCACTACTGTCGTCTGGCGCGGTCCAAGCGCCGACTAGCAGCGATAAAGAACTCTCTGGTCAGACAGAGATGCTGTCATGCCTCGCCATCGCTCTGGTAATGAATACATACGTGTTGCAGCGTGCGTACCACCGGAACACGCAGTGGCGGAGCCAAAGACTGTGTTGTCGAGGTCGAGTGCGAGTGGGAAGAGAGGCAGCGTCGGCACGGAGATGCAAGCGAGCGCGAGACGCACGGGGGCTGCGGCGTGGCGCGTTTGCGGTCGGCGCCTTTGGTGGCAACGGCCGGGACAAGCAGCGGTGTATGGTGTGGTGCGGGGCGGACAGGGGCGGCGGTGGACGGGGAGGAGGCGGCGCGACGACGGCATGGGGGCGAAAACGGGACGGGGGACGGCGGATGTTGAGAGGCGTCACGCGCGGACAGGACACAGACACAGAGACACACAGATTGGAAAGGGAGGGTGCGCGGTAGTAGTTGGGAATGTGCGTACCGTGCGGGATGGGAGTGGGCGAGGAACACGGTCGTGGCCCCTGTTTTGGGTGCGTGTGATGACGTCGGTGTGTTGTGGGAAGGGAAGGTGCTGTGGCGGCGGCGCGTAATGGGCGTAGGCCGAAAAGAGAAAGGAACGTGGGCAGTGTGTTGGCACGCGTCGGTTCGACTGCGACGTTGATGGGCAGGGCAGGGCAAGGTTAATGGTGGTAGGAGTAGGCGTGTGGGCGCAAAAAATCTGCCGCTGCAGGCGGTGCCGTAACCGCCATGGCGGGAAGGAGAGAAAGAAAGAAAGAAAGAAACAAAAAAAAAAAAAAAGAAAAGGAGGGGGGGGTGGGCGAAAGTGGAGAGGCGGTGGTGTGAGAAGGGCGGGGGCGGAAGGAAGGCAGGAAGGACAAGAGGCGAGGCGACGGCTTGCTTTGTGTATCGGTCGGTCTCTGGCTATGCTTCGTTTTCTGCAGCAGGGTCGGTGCGCGGCGTGGCTCGCGGCAGTGGGAACGCCTGGTGGCTGGACGGCCAGCAATGCGGTTGGATGGGCGGCCACAGCACCGCACCTGTGCCCGAGGAGGAGACGCTGGCGGCGGGCCCTGAGGTGAGGCCGGCTCGGCTGGGGCTGTGGATGTGTAGGTGTGCGCCGCTGCTGCAACAACGAGTAAAACGCGAGAAGGAGGGATGGCGGTAGAGAGAGAAAAAAAAAAAAGGTCGTGTTGTGTTGATGCGCAGGCAGACGCGTACAGAGGGACGAGCCCGGTCTGCAGCAGGGTGTGGCCGTGCCGAGTGCAGAGCAGCGGCGGCTCGGTTCGGTTCGGCCCGGCCCGGCGGGCCGCGCTGTTGTCGCGGACGTGAGCGCCCCCTGGCGGGTGGCCGGAGGCGGCGCGGCGTGTTGGACGTGTGGCTGGTGGCAGTGCACAATTTGCGAGTGGCTGGCGGTGTGGTGTGGCGGTTGGCGCGTCGGGCGGCGGAGAGGTATGTGTTGCGGGCGCCCTTTGCTGCGCTGCGTCGTTGCGTGTGCCGTACAGGGCGGGCGCTTGTCGACTGTGTGGGCGGTGTGGCGAATTGGCGTGAAACGGCTGCCGAGAGGTGTGTGGTAGCGAGCCGGTCGGTGGTGTCGGTGCGAAGGGGAATGTGCGTGCGTTTGGCGGTTTCGGTGTGCTTTTTGCGGCGTGAGAGTGGGAATTAGTGGGGCCGGCTGTTGTGTTGGTTCCTTGTGTCTTGTGTCGCGTAGCTTGATGGCAACGTGGAAGGACGCCGGTTTCGTTTCGAGCCTTGCGTGTGGTTGTCGACGTTGACTGGTTGGCGTGTGCCGATGCACGTGCATGTGTGGGTCGCGAGTGCGTTTTTGGCTGGCTGTGTGTGTGTGTGTGTGTGTTGTTTTGGGGGGGAAGGGGGAGGCGGTGGTGAAAGTGCAGTCGTTGCCACGGGCGTCGTCGGGTGGGGCTGGGGCTGTGCGTCGTGGCGGAAAGGTGGTAGGTTGCGGGAAGCGAGCCCGTCGTTGACGGTGTCGCGTGAGTTGTGAATCGAGTGGGGCGCGGGGCGCGGGACAGGAGCAGCGTGCCGCTGCGTCGTGGTCGTCAGCAGAGGCTGTGCGTGTGCTTGTCCTTTTTGTGGGCGGTTCGTGCGAGGCGTTTTTGTTTTGTGTTGCCCTAGTTGTTAGTTTATTGTGTTTGTGTTTGTTATTTTGAGACGACGACTGGTTGGTGGCGTGCGCGCGAAGTGGCGGTGTGCGCTTCCCGTGTCGTTTGATTTTTTTGTTTTTGTGTGTTTTTTTTTGTTTTTTGCACTGGGCCCCGGTGGGTGGGTGCGTGTGTGTCGATTGCCGGCTGGCGAAAGGTGCGCCATCGGCGGGGTGGGTCGCCGGCACAAGTAGAGGCGGCGGCGTTGTTGCTGTTGTTGTGTGGTGTTTGTTTTGTTCGGCTGTGTCGGCGAGCTGTGTTGCGGTGCGTGTGAATGGTGGTGCAAAAGTGCTGGCGTTGGGGCTGCGACTGCGACGGCGGCGAGCCGCGGGCGCGCCATTGATAGTGATGTTGTGAACAGCGGCTGTGTACGGTAGTGGTGTTGTTGTAGCACGACGTGCATCCGGGCCGGCGCGGAAAGCGCAGTTGCGGGCGGTTGCCCTTCGGTGCCAGCCATGTCGCGTGAGCGGCGGGTTGCTCTGGTGTCGACACGTGGTGCTCTGGGTTGTTGTGTGGTGCCCTTTGGCCGGTGGGGGTGGTTCGCGTGTGTCTCGTTCGCGCTCGGTGTCTGGTCGTGGTCGTGCTGCTCCCCCGTCTGTCGGCGGTTTCCGACGTCGTCTGTACGTTTTTTTTGTTCGTTTGCGGCGTGCCTGCCGACGTCCGTCCCGTCGCGACCTTTCAACCGAAAGTGTGGCGCCCGAAGGTGAACGAACGTAACCCTGACCTCGGCGCTTTACGCTGAGCCGAGCGAACCGAACCGAACCGAACCTAACCTGTGGTGTGGCGAGGTGAGCTCAGCCTGTGAGCCCCTAACGTCTACGTAAGGTAAGCTGTCCGGCTCACGCCTCACGTTTGAACGCTTTTCTAACCTACGTTTGACGCTTCTTAACCTAGCACCGACCCCTTAACCTAACGTGTAACCTAACCTAACCTAACCTCTGACGCCTGACGTGTTTGAATGCTTAACCTAAGTTTGACGCTTAACCTAACCCAAGTCCCCTTAACCTAACCCACGTCCACCTAACCTAACCTAACGTAGACGTGTAAACGTAATGTGTAACGCGTAACGTGTAAGGTCGGCTGTCGTGTGTGCTTGACGGCAGATTGGGTTGGTCTGTAGATTCGGATTGCGGTTTGCCTCGGTCGAGGGGTTGGGTCGGAAGCGGCGAGGGGCGGCGGCGCCTGTTGCGCAGGCGGCGTCCGTTTGCGGCGGGCAATTGTTGAGAAACGGCTGTGAATGTTGGCGGGCGAGAGGAGGAGGACGGCGCGCGATGTGGCCCGACGGCTGCGGGCCGATCGGGAAACGGCGGGAGGGCGACGGAAGGCGATGGGGCGGCGGAGGCGCGTTTGCACGGCCGTCATCGCCGCACGCCTCGGCTTGTGTGGCTGTGGCGCCGGCCGCGCTGGCCGGGCTGCCGCGGCGACGGTGTGGGAGTTTTGCCGAAGGTTTGGCCATTGTGGCGGGTCGTCGGCTGGGGCTGTGGGGGCGGCATTTGGGCGGGGGCGGCGATTCTCGGCGGGCCGACCCAGGCTGTAGCGCGCGGTAGCTGCAGTTTGGCCGTGGTTTGCGGCGCTGCCGTGGCGACTGGTTGGCGACTGTGGTGTGGCTGTGTGTAGCCCCATCCTCGGTGGTTTGAAAGGCGCGGGCGGTTGTGGCGCAGGTTTGGGGCTGCTCCGCACAGGCTGTCGGACGTTGGGCGGTAGCAAGCGCGGGAGGCGCGGCGCGGCGGCGCGCAGAGTGGCGGCCGCTCTCTCGGCCGTCCGCGCCCGCCCGCGACACTGGCTGGGCCTTGTGATTCTCTGCTCTGCTGCTGTGCTGTGCTTGCGTGCCTGCCGTCCCGCTCGCTCTCGCTGTGTGTTACGCGCGTCGTCGAAATGGCAGATCAGGCGGCTACGAACGAGACTGCTGCGGCACCCGCCGCCACCGGCACTACGAAGAAGGCCAAGTCTGCGTCGTCTGCGAAGAAGCCGCGCGCCAAGCCTGCGCACCCGCGCACCTCTGAGATGGTGACGGCCGCCATCAAGAGTCTGAAGGAGCGCGGCGGGTCGTCGCTGCAGGCGATCAAGAAGTACATAGCCGCGCACTACAAGCTGGACGCGGAGAAGCTGGCGCCGTTTATCAAGAAGTACCTCAAGTCGGCCGTCGTGGCGGGCGAGCTGGTGCAGACGAAGGGGAAGGGCGCGTCCGGCTCGTTCAAGCTTGCCGGCGCCGGCGGCGGGGGGGCGGCCGAGGGCGGCAAGGCTCGTGCTGGCGGTGCCAAGAAGAAGCGCGCCGCTCCGGCCAGCAAGGAGAAGAAGGGCGCCCGTGCGGCCGGCGCAAAGAAGGCTGGTGGCGTGAAGGCGGCGACCGGTCGGAAGGCGGGCGCCGCCAAGAAGGCGTCTGCGGCGTCGGCCGCTCCCGCGGGTGCGAAGAAGGCGGCTGCGGCCAAGCCGGCCAAGGCCAAGTCGCCGTCGAAGGCGAAGAAGGCCGCCAAGGTTCCGACGAAGAAGCCGAAGGCGCCGCGCCCGAAGAAGGCGACGACGCCGTCTAAGGCGAAGGCTTCGCCCAAGAAGAAGAAGTAGAGTAGAGGAGAAAGAGATGGGAATGGAAGGGTTTGGCGCTTGACTCCGTCGTCCCCACCCCCCGTCGTCGTCTAGTGGCGCGCAAGAGACGCGCGGCCCAAAACGGCCCTTCTCAGGGCCATCAAAGCACGTCGGGGAAGGTTTTGATTGTCGTGTTGCGTTTGGTGTGGGTGTCTGTCTGGCGTTTCTGTATGCCCGTGGGGATGCTGTTTGCGTGCCGTGGTGGTTGGATTGCGGGGGTCGGTGGCGGGTGTGGGCGGCGGTAGCGGTAAGCGGTGTTGTTGTTGTCGTGGTTGATTGTCGCCGTGTTTGTGGCGGCGGCCGACGGTTGGTTTTCTGTCGCGTTGTTTTGTTTGAATACGTTGGTTGGCTTGCCTGCGTTCGTTCTTCTCGGATGTCTGTCTTGTCGAGTCGTGTCTGGTCTTTGTTTTGTTTTGTTCCTTTGTGTGTGTGTGATGTTTTGCAACGGGGGGCACGTTGAGATGCGGAAGGAGTCGGCGGGGATTTCGGTGGCGTGTAGAGCGAGCGAGCGCGCCTGCCTGGCCGTTGGCCGTCGGAGTGGAGTGCGGGTTTTTTTTGTTTTCGAAACGAAAGCGGCGGCCGGCCAGCCACCCGTGCGGTGTGACGTCGGCCGTTGGGTATTGTGCGCTTTGAGCGCCGGGGAGGGATGATGTGTGATTGTTGCGCGCTGCTAGCAGGCAGGCAGAGTGAGCGGGTGTGGCGGACGGACGGGAAGTGGTGGTTTTTTGTTTTGTTTTTGGGTTGCGGGGCGAGAGGCAGGCGACCGACAAAGTTTGCTCGCGACGGAGAGATGTTAGTGGCCCTGAAAAGGGCCGTTTTTGTTTGTGCGGTGCGGTGCCGCGGCGCGGTTTAGGCGCGCTCGCCGCGGATGCGGCGCGCGAGCTGGATGTCCTTGGGCATGATGGTGACGCGCTTGGCGTGGATTGCGCACAGGTTGGTGTCTTCGAAGAGGCCGACGAGGTAGGCCTCGCTGGCCTCCTGCAGGGCCATGACTGCGGAGCTCTGGAAGCGCAGGTCGGTCTTGAAGTCCTGGGCGATCTCGCGCACTAGGCGCTGGAATGGCAGCTTGCGGATGAGCAGCTCTGTGCTCTTCTGGTAGCGCCTGATTTCTCGCAGGGCGACGGTGCCCGGCCTGTAGCGGTGGGGCTTCTTGACGCCTCCGGTGGCGGGCGCGCTCTTCCTCGCCGCCTTGGTGGCGAGCTGTTTGCGCGGCGCCTTTCCGCCGGTGGACTTGCGGGCCGTTTGCTTTGTGCGGGCCATGGCGGTAGCGGTAGCGGTAGCGGAGCGGCGTGCGTGGAGGTTAGGTGCGGCGCGGCGTCCGGTGCTGCCTTGACAACGGGCCCGCGCGCCTCCGTGCTGCGCTTATATGCCCTCGGTTGCGCGTGGTGGGGGGAGGGCGGGCCAGAGTCTATATAGGGGGGCGGCGGGCGCGCTGGGCGCAGACCGTAGCCGACTCGCCAGCCGCTGCAGCTGCTGTTTGTGCACGTTTTGCTTTGCCCGAGGAAGGAAGGATGACAGGCCGCGGCAAGGGAGGAAAGGGGCTCGGCAAGGGTGGCGCCAAGCGGCACCGCAAGGTGTTGCGCGACAACATCCAGGGCATCACGAAGCCCGCCATCCGCCGCCTGGCTCGCAGGGGCGGCGTGAAGCGCATCTCTGGTCTGATCTACGAGGAGACCCGCGGGGTGCTGAAGGTGTTCCTGGAGAACGTGATCCGCGACGCGGTGACGTACACTGAGCACGCCAAGCGCAAGACTGTGACGGCCATGGACGTGGTGTACGCCCTGAAGAGGCAGGGGCGCACCCTGTACGGTTTCGGCGGTTAGGCTGCGTCGCAGCGGGCGCTGGCCTTCCCGCGGCCGTGCTTGTGGGTGGGAGAGACTAGAAAACGGCCCTTTTCAGGGCCACCACACTGTTCGGAAGTTGAAAAGTGCGAAAGAGTCTGTGTTGTTGTTGCTGCGTGTGTGCGCTGTGTTGTTTGTTTGTTTGTTTCTTTCTTTCTTTCTTTCCGTTTGAGCGACGTGATGTGACTGGGAGGGGAGAAGGAAAGGAAACGTGTCATGTGGCTGGCTGTGTGTGGAGCTGCTTCGTTTGTGTGTCTTTGTATCGATCGCGACGGAGATGGCGGGCTGTGTGTTGTTGTGCGAGAGGCGGTGATTATTTGCTTGCGTGGTTTGTCTCTGTGTGTTTGTTTGCGGCGGCGTTGGGGTTTCCGAGGCAAGGCGTGTGGGCATAGGCGGCCGGATCAGCTGTTTCGTTCGTGTCGACGGCCGTTGCGCGCGGGAGTGGAGGGCGGTGTGTCGACACGCCTCCCTTTAACAATGGTCATTATTGCTGCCGTTGTCGGTTTGGAAGGCGACTGCGACCGTGCAAAATGTGTGTGTGTTGGGCCACACGGGCTGTGTGGACGACAAGATGGCGGACGTGCGCCGGCGGCGGCTGTGCTGTGACAGTGCAAAGTTAAAACAAAACAAGGTGCGGCGAGGACGACTGAAATTTTGCTTTGGACGTAGGTGTGTGTGGTGGCCCTGAAAAGGGCCGATTGTTGTGGGCCGAGCCGAGCCGGCAAAGCGCGTTGCGTGCAGGGGAGCACGCGGCGCTGCGATTGCCTGGCCTCCTTTAGGCCTTCTTCTCGGTCTTCTTTGGCAGCAGGACGGCCTGGATGTTGGGCAGGACACCACCCTGTGCGATGGTGACGCCCGACAGGAGCTTGTTGAGCTCCTCGTCGTTGCGGATGGCAAGCTGCAGGTGGCGCGGGATGATGCGCGTCTTCTTGTTGTCGCGGGCCGCGTTTCCGGCCAGCTCGAGCACCTCAGCCGCGAGGTACTCCATGACGGCGGCGAGGTAGACGGGCGCCCCGGCGCCGACGCGCTCTGCGTAGTTTCCCTTGCGCAGGAGGCGGTGGATTCTGCCGACCGGGAACTGGAGCCCAGCCCTGCTTGAGCGGGACTTTGACTTGCCCTTGACTTTGCCTCCCTTTCCGCGTCCGGACATGGCGATGGGCTAGCGACGGTGCACACGAAACGGAAACGAAAACGACCGGTGCGAGCGGCAGCGAGTCGAGCAGCGGAGTGCGTGCCGGCGCAGCCGGGGTGGGGGTGCTTTATGGGCTCGGGTGCGGCGGCCGGTTGCGCGCGCGCCCCATTGGTCGGCGGCCGCAACAGGGCGAGCTGGTAAAGGTGCGGCGGCGGCTGGCGGCGGGTGCCACTGTGTGGGGAGACGCTGACTAGAGCGGAGCGCTTGCTACTGGTGTTGCTGCTGCCGTACGTTGGTTCGAGATGCCGCCCAAGACTAGCGGGAAGGCCGCCAAGAAGGCTGGCAAGGCGCAGAAGAACATTTCGAAGGGCGACAAGAAGAAGAAGCGCAAGAGGAAGGAGAGCTATGCCATCTACATCTACAAGGTGCTGAAGCAGGTGCACCCTGACACGGGCATCTCGTCGAAGGCGATGAGCATCATGAACAGCTTCGTGAACGACATTTTCGAGCGCATTGCGGCCGAGGCTTCTCGCCTGGCGCACTACAACAAGCGCTCGACCATCACGTCCCGCGAGATCCAGACCGCTGTGCGGCTGTTGCTGCCTGGCGAGCTGGCCAAGCACGCCGTGAGCGAGGGCACGAAGGCGGTGACCAAGTACACGAGCTCCAAGTAAGGAGGTGGCTCTGGAATGGAAGGAAGGATGGAGAAGGCTCCTCCGTTGCGAGAGCGGCAAAACGGCCCTTTTCAGGGCCACCAACTTGCCTTTTGCGGGAAGGGCGGAATTGTTGTTGTTTGTGTGGACGGCTGTGATGTGTGTGTGTGCATTTTGATTGTGGGTGGGGGGGCGCGTCAAAGCGTGTTGCGCGGGGTACGGCCACGAGGTTGGTCGCCGTGGCGTGGAATGGTGGCACGCCTCGTTGGCGTGGTTTTTGACCCATTGGTGTTGTTGGTGTGTGTGTGTGTGTGAGACCCGTCTGCGAGGGGGGGACAGTGTGATCGGCGACTTTTGTGTCACCGTAACGACGGCCGTTTGCGGGTTTGTTTTTTTGCACATCATACATGGCGAGGGTGAAATGTGAAATGTTTTTGTTTGGTTTTTTTTGCCGCCCACTATTCCCTTTGCTGTACGCCGAGTTTGACAATGGTGCGACGTAACTGCAGCGTGGAGGTGTGTGAGTGACGTTGAAATGAACGTGCCATTAAGACGCATTGTTGTTGTATTGTACTGTACGTGTACGGCGACACGCACGATGATGTACCATTCGACTCTGATGTTTGATAGCCGTGTCTGACTGATTGCGTACGACGCACGCACACCGATGTCGTCATTCAAGATGCACGCTAGACGACGACGGCGGCGGCGGCGGTCGTTTGTTTGGCGAATGTCTGTACACGTGTTTGTCTGTGTCCATCCGGTATGTATTTGTTTGTTTGAAAGTGTTTTGTGTGTCGGTGACGTGGTCCGATCCGTCGCCCCCTGAGTAACTGTCGATCGGCGCGATAGACCGGCGTCACGCAACTGAACCGAAGTCTTGGGCACACCCGTCATACTGTTGTACACCGTCGCGCTGAGAACGGTAACGAAAGGTTGACTTTGATCGGTCGAATGTCTGGGCAGAACGTGAGGAATGAGGCGAGAGTGCAAGGAGGGGGGGGGCAAAAGAGAGAGGAAGGGAAAAAGGGGAGAAACGCATTCGTAGAGCAACGGAACGTTCCCGTGTCGGAGGCGTATTGGAGCCGCACTGAAATGCGTTTAACGGCGGCGCGGCTGCAAGTGTCTGCCGTGGTGAACGTTACCTTTGACGGCTGCATTGGGCTTTGCCTTTGCTTTTGCTTTTGCTTTCGCTTTCGCGTTCGCTTTCGCTTTCCCGGATGTACGTAACGTTTGTTGATATGGTTCTGAGGAAGAGTGTATGACAGTGCCGTGCCGTCCATGTTCGTGTGCCCTCCCATTGTGTGTATGCTATTGTCTGTGTACTTGAATGATGTATGTAGGTGTTAGTGGACATGTTTTACCAGTGGGGGGAAATGGATCGTCGATAGTTGCCGTCACTCTGTCACGGTCGAGATGACGCACCCTCCGTACAGAAAGGTGTCGAGAAAGTGAGTGAGTGTGTGCGTCCGTGAATTGGCAGTGTTTGGAGGTGGGCGTGCCCTGGATGTGGCCCGGAAAAGGCTGTTCGTTAGGCGGTAGTGTTGTGTGGACAGGGGAGGGGCATGCGTAACGCTGCTGGCATGGCATTTCGGGAGATGGGAGGGGGCAAACGAGGAAACGAGGAGCGGCGGCCAAAGACGGGACGGGGAGGGGCGCGGTGTGGGTGGCTTGCGCCTGTGCTCGGCGTTGTGGTTTGTGCAAAAGAGGAGGAGAAAAACAATGTGAGTTGCCAGGGAGGGGAGCGGTGTTGTGTTGTGGTTGTCGTGGTGTAGCCGCAGACGCGGCTGTCAGTGAACGTGGCGAGACGGACGGATGCGCGGAGGGGCGGGGGCGGCGCATTTCGCCGGTGCCGTGCCGTGCCGTGCCGTGCCGTGCCGTGCCGTGCCGTGCCATGCCTGAAAGCCGCGTGGTCGCTGTGTTGTTGGTGGCGTGGGGGCGAGGAGAGTACCGTACGGGTGTGCTTGTGCGCCGGAAATGGCACACTGCGCCCGCCCGTCTTGGAGGCTGATGGCTGTGGTGTGGAAATGGGGCGCGGTGATGTTGAAGCAGTTGAAGAACAGAAAAGAAACCAAGAAAACGGAAGGCGTGATGCGGCGGTGGTGGTGAGAGCGGGAAAAACAAAACAAAAAAAAAAAAAACAACAAAAAAAAAGAAGGAAAAACAACAAGAAACAAAAAAGAAAACAAAAAGTCTATCAATATTAAAATGTAAATGGAAATGGAAATGGACCCAGGTATAACCTCCCTGCACAAATAGCAGAGAGTCCGATGATAATAAAAATGTGCCAGAATGTTAACGTCCCTACAAAACAAACCCAACGGTAATATTAATGAAAGAGTGAACCGTATGTAACATTGCAACAGACATAATGAAACCTGATAAATTGTATAAGGGCAGCAGCGTTGACCTTTGGCCCTGTATTCAGAATAAAAAGAGCCAAAGATCGTTACCCCAATGAAAAAGACACTGAAACACGTATGTAACATAGTAGCGATGGCGAGACGTTGTAGCATCTGTGACCAGAGAGTTTGCGCTGGACTGCGCGAGTGTTGCGAGCGGTTCTCAGTCAGTCAGTCTGTCTGTCAGTAGTCGTTGCGAGTCCGTAGCTCTGTGTAGTTGAGGGCTGTACTCTGTCAGTAGTCGTCGCGTGCAGTACGCTAATAGTCGTCATGCAGAGCGGTCGGTCAGTAGTAGCAGCCGAGTGCGGTTGTGTGATGTAGGTGGTCGGCAACACTGGTCAAGATGGTGAATAAGGTATACTGTTAATTAATATAATCATTAGATAATGAAAAAGTGTAATTATTCTCCAACAAGTTCCCCAATAATAATTTTTATTTCAAAAGCATTTTTCAAACATTTAATTTGTTATTGAACTAAAGAGTTCGTTGCACTTCACATTTCATTCCACTGCTTTGAAGAAAAATGTCACTAAAATCACAAAAAAAGAGAATATTATTATTTGCAAATGCAGTTCCTCCAAGCGCTGCGCAACAACCAGAGCAGAAATGTGACATCCATTTATTCGGAGGTAAGACTTTAATTCTGATTGTTTTGCACAGGGCCAAAGACCGATATTTCGGTTTAATTGAAGTTTCTTGTCACTGAACGGACGTTTGTAAATGTTGTGTGAAGACTTTATATTTGAGTCAGATTGCGAATTTCACATTTTTGTTGCCATTTTCAATACCTCTCATTGTGGGCGAGGTTACAATTAGCGCAATGTCCATTAGCATCCGTAAATAACATTGTCCATTATTTTAAATTTTGCTGGGAGGTTACAACACACACACACAAAAAAAAAAAAAAACAAAAAATTGCATTTATATCCGCTCCTCAATTGTAGATACCCCTTACACAGCTGTGTGCAATGAATGAGTGCTGGCTGGTAATTAATTGCACTCCTTGGAGGGAAATGCCATAGGAAGTAGTCTTTAAAAAGTGAATGTTTTTCGTTAAGAGACAAAAGTTACTTTAGAAAAAAAGTAATAGTGGGGCTTTTGTTGTTGAACAAAAGAAGTACAATGAACATACGTTATCAGATTTGCGCAATGCAGCGTCACACCACCTTTTGATTATAACACAATATACTATACATCGTCCCGAACCGTGACCAGAGTCGCGAGACGAGCAGAGCACGCCGCCGACGCCCGCTCAGTACAACCGTCGACCCGCTACTACTGTCGACCGACTACTACCTCTCCCGACTCGCGCTACAATATATATAACAACTGTTCCTGGCGACCCGGTGCGTGCCACTACTGTCGTCTGGCGCGGTCCAAGCGCCGACTAGCAGCGATAAAGAACTCTCTGGTCAGACAGAGATGCTGTCATGCCTCGCCATCGCTCTGGTAATGAATACATACGTGTTGCAGCGTGCGTACCACCGGAACACGCAGTGGCGGAGCCAAAGACTGTGTTGTCGAGGTCGAGTGCGAGTGGGAAGAGAGGCAGCGTCGGCACGGAGATGCAAGCGAGCGCGAGACGCACGGGGGCTGCGGCGTGGCGCGTTTGCGGTCGGCGCCTTTGGTGGCAACGGCCGGGACAAGCAGCGGTGTATGGTGTGGTGCGGGGCGGACAGGGGCGGCGGTGGACGGGGAGGAGGCGGCGCGACGACGGCATGGGGGCGAAAACGGGACGGGGGACGGCGGATGTTGAGAGGCGTCACGCGCGGACAGGACACAGACACAGAGACACACAGATTGGAAAGGGAGGGTGCGCGGTAGTAGTTGGGAATGTGCGTACCGTGCGGGATGGGAGTGGGCGAGGAACACGGTCGTGGCCCCTGTTTTGGGTGCGTGTGATGACGTCGGTGTGTTGTGGGAAGGGAAGGTGCTGTGGCGGCGGCGCGTAATGGGCGTAGGCCGAAAAGAGAAAGGAACGTGGGCAGTGTGTTGGCACGCGTCGGTTCGACTGCGACGTTGATGGGCAGGGCAGGGCAAGGTTAATGGTGGTAGGAGTAGGCGTGTGGGCGCAAAAAATCTGCCGCTGCAGGCGGTGCCGTAACCGCCATGGCGGGAAGGAGAGAAAGAAAGAAAGAAAGAAACAAAAAAAAAAAAAAAGAAAAGGAGGGGGGGGTGGGCGAAAGTGGAGAGGCGGTGGTGTGAGAAGGGCGGGGGCGGAAGGAAGGCAGGAAGGACAAGAGGCGAGGCGACGGCTTGCTTTGTGTATCGGTCGGTCTCTGGCTATGCTTCGTTTTCTGCAGCAGGGTCGGTGCGCGGCGTGGCTCGCGGCAGTGGGAACGCCTGGTGGCTGGACGGCCAGCAATGCGGTTGGATGGGCGGCCACAGCACCGCACCTGTGCCCGAGGAGGAGACGCTGGCGGCGGGCCCTGAGGTGAGGCCGGCTCGGCTGGGGCTGTGGATGTGTAGGTGTGCGCCGCTGCTGCAACAACGAGTAAAACGCGAGAAGGAGGGATGGCGGTAGAGAGAGAAAAAAAAAAAAGGTCGTGTTGTGTTGATGCGCAGGCAGACGCGTACAGAGGGACGAGCCCGGTCTGCAGCAGGGTGTGGCCGTGCCGAGTGCAGAGCAGCGGCGGCTCGGTTCGGTTCGGCCCGGCCCGGCGGGCCGCGCTGTTGTCGCGGACGTGAGCGCCCCCTGGCGGGTGGCCGGAGGCGGCGCGGCGTGTTGGACGTGTGGCTGGTGGCAGTGCACAATTTGCGAGTGGCTGGCGGTGTGGTGTGGCGGTTGGCGCGTCGGGCGGCGGAGAGGTATGTGTTGCGGGCGCCCTTTGCTGCGCTGCGTCGTTGCGTGTGCCGTACAGGGCGGGCGCTTGTCGACTGTGTGGGCGGTGTGGCGAATTGGCGTGAAACGGCTGCCGAGAGGTGTGTGGTAGCGAGCCGGTCGGTGGTGTCGGTGCGAAGGGGAATGTGCGTGCGTTTGGCGGTTTCGGTGTGCTTTTTGCGGCGTGAGAGTGGGAATTAGTGGGGCCGGCTGTTGTGTTGGTTCCTTGTGTCTTGTGTCGCGTAGCTTGATGGCAACGTGGAAGGACGCCGGTTTCGTTTCGAGCCTTGCGTGTGGTTGTCGACGTTGACTGGTTGGCGTGTGCCGATGCACGTGCATGTGTGGGTCGCGAGTGCGTTTTTGGCTGGCTGTGTGTGTGTGTGTGTGTGTTGTTTTGGGGGGGAAGGGGGAGGCGGTGGTGAAAGTGCAGTCGTTGCCACGGGCGTCGTCGGGTGGGGCTGGGGCTGTGCGTCGTGGCGGAAAGGTGGTAGGTTGCGGGAAGCGAGCCCGTCGTTGACGGTGTCGCGTGAGTTGTGAATCGAGTGGGGCGCGGGGCGCGGGACAGGAGCAGCGTGCCGCTGCGTCGTGGTCGTCAGCAGAGGCTGTGCGTGTGCTTGTCCTTTTTGTGGGCGGTTCGTGCGAGGCGTTTTTGTTTTGTGTTGCCCTAGTTGTTAGTTTATTGTGTTTGTGTTTGTTATTTTGAGACGACGACTGGTTGGTGGCGTGCGCGCGAAGTGGCGGTGTGCGCTTCCCGTGTCGTTTGATTTTTTTGTTTTTGTGTGTTTTTTTTTGTTTTTTGCACTGGGCCCCGGTGGGTGGGTGCGTGTGTGTCGATTGCCGGCTGGCGAAAGGTGCGCCATCGGCGGGGTGGGTCGCCGGCACAAGTAGAGGCGGCGGCGTTGTTGCTGTTGTTGTGTGGTGTTTGTTTTGTTCGGCTGTGTCGGCGAGCTGTGTTGCGGTGCGTGTGAATGGTGGTGCAAAAGTGCTGGCGTTGGGGCTGCGACTGCGACGGCGGCGAGCCGCGGGCGCGCCATTGATAGTGATGTTGTGAACAGCGGCTGTGTACGGTAGTGGTGTTGTTGTAGCACGACGTGCATCCGGGCCGGCGCGGAAAGCGCAGTTGCGGGCGGTTGCCCTTCGGTGCCAGCCATGTCGCGTGAGCGGCGGGTTGCTCTGGTGTCGACACGTGGTGCTCTGGGTTGTTGTGTGGTGCCCTTTGGCCGGTGGGGGTGGTTCGCGTGTGTCTCGTTCGCGCTCGGTGTCTGGTCGTGGTCGTGCTGCTCCCCCGTCTGTCGGCGGTTTCCGACGTCGTCTGTACGTTTTTTTTTGTTCGTTTGCGGCGTGCCTGCCGACGTCCGTCCCGTCGCGACCTTTCAACCGAAAGTGTGGCGCCCGAAGGTGAACGAACGTAACCCTGACCTCGGCGCTTTACGCTGAGCCGAGCGAACCGAACCGAACCGAACCTAACCTGTGGTGTGGCGAGGTGAGCTCAGCCTGTGAGCCCCTAACGTCTACGTAAGGTAAGCTGTCCGGCTCACGCCTCACGTTTGAACGCTTTTCTAACCTACGTTTGACGCTTCTTAACCTAGCACCGACCCCTTAACCTAACGTGTAACCTAACCTAACCTAACCTCTGACGCCTGACGTGTTTGAATGCTTAACCTAAGTTTGACGCTTAACCTAACCCAAGTCCCCTTAACCTAACCCACGTCCACCTAACCTAACCTAACGTAGACGTGTAAACGTAATGTGTAACGCGTAACGTGTAAGGTCGGCTGTCGTGTGTGCTTGACGGCAGATTGGGTTGGTCTGTAGATTCGGATTGCGGTTTGCCTCGGTCGAGGGGTTGGGTCGGAAGCGGCGAGGGGCGGCGGCGCCTGTTGCGCAGGCGGCGTCCGTTTGCGGCGGGCAATTGTTGAGAAACGGCTGTGAATGTTGGCGGGCGAGAGGAGGAGGACGGCGCGCGATGTGGCCCGACGGCTGCGGGCCGATCGGGAAACGGCGGGAGGGCGACGGAAGGCGATGGGGCGGCGGAGGCGCGTTTGCACGGCCGTCATCGCCGCACGCCTCGGCTTGTGTGGCTGTGGCGCCGGCCGCGCTGGCCGGGCTGCCGCGGCGACGGTGTGGGAGTTTTGCCGAAGGTTTGGCCATTGTGGCGGGTCGTCGGCTGGGGCTGTGGGGGCGGCATTTGGGCGGGGGCGGCGATTCTCGGCGGGCCGACCCAGGCTGTAGCGCGCGGTAGCTGCAGTTTGGCCGTGGTTTGCGGCGCTGCCGTGGCGACTGGTTGGCGACTGTGGTGTGGCTGTGTGTAGCCCCATCCTCGGTGGTTTGAAAGGCGCGGGCGGTTGTGGCGCAGGTTTGGGGCTGCTCCGCACAGGCTGTCGGACGTTGGGCGGTAGCAAGCGCGGGAGGCGCGGCGCGGCGGCGCGCAGAGTGGCGGCCGCTCTCTCGGCCGTCCGCGCCCGCCCGCGACACTGGCTGGGCCTTGTGATTCTCTGCTCTGCTGCTGTGCTGTGCTTGCGTGCCTGCCGTCCCGCTCGCTCTCGCTGTGTGTTACGCGCGTCGTCGAAATGGCAGATCAGGCGGCTACGAACGAGACTGCTGCGGCACCCGCCGCCACCGGCACTACGAAGAAGGCCAAGTCTGCGTCGTCTGCGAAGAAGCCGCGCGCCAAGCCTGCGCACCCGCGCACCTCTGAGATGGTGACGGCCGCCATCAAGAGTCTGAAGGAGCGCGGCGGGTCGTCGCTGCAGGCGATCAAGAAGTACATAGCCGCGCACTACAAGCTGGACGCGGAGAAGCTGGCGCCGTTTATCAAGAAGTACCTCAAGTCGGCCGTCGTGGCGGGCGAGCTGGTGCAGACGAAGGGGAAGGGCGCGTCCGGCTCGTTCAAGCTTGCCGGCGCCGGCGGCGGGGGGGCGGCCGAGGGCGGCAAGGCTCGTGCTGGCGGTGCCAAGAAGAAGCGCGCCGCTCCGGCCAGCAAGGAGAAGAAGGGCGCCCGTGCGGCCGGCGCAAAGAAGGCTGGTGGCGTGAAGGCGGCGACCGGTCGGAAGGCGGGCGCCGCCAAGAAGGCGTCTGCGGCGTCGGCCGCTCCCGCGGGTGCGAAGAAGGCGGCTGCGGCCAAGCCGGCCAAGGCCAAGTCGCCGTCGAAGGCGAAGAAGGCCGCCAAGGTTCCGACGAAGAAGCCGAAGGCGCCGCGCCCGAAGAAGGCGACGACGCCGTCTAAGGCGAAGGCTTCGCCCAAGAAGAAGAAGTAGAGTAGAGGAGAAAGAGATGGGAATGGAAGGGTTTGGCGCTTGACTCCGTCGTCCCCACCCCCCGTCGTCGTCTAGTGGCGCGCAAGAGACGCGCGGCCCAAAACGGCCCTTCTCAGGGCCATCAAAGCACGTCGGGGAAGGTTTTGATTGTCGTGTTGCGTTTGGTGTGGGTGTCTGTCTGGCGTTTCTGTATGCCCGTGGGGATGCTGTTTGCGTGCCGTGGTGGTTGGATTGCGGGGGTCGGTGGCGGGTGTGGGCGGCGGTAGCGGTAAGCGGTGTTGTTGTTGTCGTGGTTGATTGTCGCCGTGTTTGTGGCGGCGGCCGACGGTTGGTTTTCTGTCGCGTTGTTTTGTTTGAATACGTTGGTTGGCTTGCCTGCGTTCGTTCTTCTCGGATGTCTGTCTTGTCGAGTCGTGTCTGGTCTTTGTTTTGTTTTGTTCCTTTGTGTGTGTGTGTGTGTGTGATGTTTTGCAACGGGGGGCACGTTGAGATGCGGAAGGAGTCGGCGGGGATTTCGGTGGCGTGTAGAGCGAGCGAGCGCGCCTGCCTGGCCGTTGGCCGTCGGAGTGGAGTGCGGGTTTTTTTTGTTTTCGAAACGAAAGCGGCGGCCGGCCAGCCACCCGTGCGGTGTGACGTCGGCCGTTGGGTATTGTGCGCTTTGAGCGCCGGGGAGGGATGATGTGTGATTGTTGCGCGCTGCTAGCAGGCAGGCAGAGTGAGCGGGTGTGGCGGACGGACGGGAAGTGGTGGTTTTTTGTTTTGTTTTTGGGTTGCGGGGCGAGAGGCAGGCGACCGACAAAGTTTGCTCGCGACGGAGAGATGTTAGTGGCCCTGAAAAGGGCCGTTTTTGTTTGTGCGGTGCGGTGCCGCGGCGCGGTTTAGGCGCGCTCGCCGCGGATGCGGCGCGCGAGCTGGATGTCCTTGGGCATGATGGTGACGCGCTTGGCGTGGATTGCGCACAGGTTGGTGTCTTCGAAGAGGCCGACGAGGTAGGCCTCGCTGGCCTCCTGCAGGGCCATGACTGCGGAGCTCTGGAAGCGCAGGTCGGTCTTGAAGTCCTGGGCGATCTCGCGCACTAGGCGCTGGAATGGCAGCTTGCGGATGAGCAGCTCTGTGCTCTTCTGGTAGCGCCTGATTTCTCGCAGGGCGACGGTGCCCGGCCTGTAGCGGTGGGGCTTCTTGACGCCTCCGGTGGCGGGCGCGCTCTTCCTCGCCGCCTTGGTGGCGAGCTGTTTGCGCGGCGCCTTTCCGCCGGTGGACTTGCGGGCCGTTTGCTTTGTGCGGGCCATGGCGGTAGCGGTAGCGGTAGCGGAGCGGCGTGCGTGGAGGTTAGGTGCGGCGCGGCGTCCGGTGCTGCCTTGACAACGGGCCCGCGCGCCTCCGTGCTGCGCTTATATGCCCTCGGTTGCGCGTGGTGGGGGGAGGGCGGGCCAGAGTCTATATAGGGGGGCGGCGGGCGCGCTGGGCGCAGACCGTAGCCGACTCGCCAGCCGCTGCAGCTGCTGTTTGTGCACGTTTTGCTTTGCCCGAGGAAGGAAGGATGACAGGCCGCGGCAAGGGAGGAAAGGGGCTCGGCAAGGGTGGCGCCAAGCGGCACCGCAAGGTGTTGCGCGACAACATCCAGGGCATCACGAAGCCCGCCATCCGCCGCCTGGCTCGCAGGGGCGGCGTGAAGCGCATCTCTGGTCTGATCTACGAGGAGACCCGCGGGGTGCTGAAGGTGTTCCTGGAGAACGTGATCCGCGACGCGGTGACGTACACTGAGCACGCCAAGCGCAAGACTGTGACGGCCATGGACGTGGTGTACGCCCTGAAGAGGCAGGGGCGCACCCTGTACGGTTTCGGCGGTTAGGCTGCGTCGCAGCGGGCGCTGGCCTTCCCGCGGCCGTGCTTGTGGGTGGGAGAGACTAGAAAACGGCCCTTTTCAGGGCCACCACACTGTTCGGAAGTTGAAAAGTGCGAAAGAGTCTGTGTTGTTGTTGCTGCGTGTGTGCGCTGTGTTGTTTGTTTGTTTGTTTCTTTCTTTCTTTCTTTCCGTTTGAGCGACGTGATGTGACTGGGAGGGGAGAAGGAAAGGAAACGTGTCATGGCTGGCTGTGTGTGGAGCTGCTTCGTTTGTGTGTCTTTGTATCGATCGCGACGGAGATGGCGGGCTGTGTGTTGTTGTGCGAGAGGCGGTGATTATTTGCTTGCGTGGTTTGTCTCTGTGTGTTTGTTTGCGGCGGCGTTGGGGTTTCCGAGGCAAGGCGTGTGGGCATAGGCGGCCGGATCAGCTGTTTCGTTCGTGTCGACGGCCGTTGCGCGCGGGAGTGGAGGGCGGTGTGTCGACACGCCTCCCTTTAACAATGGTCATTATTGCTGCCGTTGTCGGTTTGGAAGGCGACTGCGACCGTGCAAAATGTGTGTGTGTTGGGCCACACGGGCTGTGTGGACGACAAGATGGCGGACGTGCGCCGGCGGCGGCTGTGCTGTGACAGTGCAAAGTTAAAACAAAACAAGGTGCGGCGAGGACGACTGAAATTTTGCTTTGGACGTAGGTGTGTGTGGTGGCCCTGAAAAGGGCCGATTGTTGTGGGCCGAGCCGAGCCGGCAAAGCGCGTTGCGTGCAGGGGAGCACGCGGCGCTGCGATTGCCTGGCCTCCTTTAGGCCTTCTTCTCGGTCTTCTTTGGCAGCAGGACGGCCTGGATGTTGGGCAGGACACCACCCTGTGCGATGGTGACGCCCGACAGGAGCTTGTTGAGCTCCTCGTCGTTGCGGATGGCAAGCTGCAGGTGGCGCGGGATGATGCGCGTCTTCTTGTTGTCGCGGGCCGCGTTTCCGGCCAGCTCGAGCACCTCAGCCGCGAGGTACTCCATGACGGCGGCGAGGTAGACGGGCGCCCCGGCGCCGACGCGCTCTGCGTAGTTTCCCTTGCGCAGGAGGCGGTGGATTCTGCCGACCGGGAACTGGAGCCCAGCCCTGCTTGAGCGGGACTTTGACTTGCCCTTGACTTTGCCTCCCTTTCCGCGTCCGGACATGGCGATGGGCTAGCGACGGTGCACACGAAACGGAAACGAAAACGACCGGTGCGAGCGGCAGCGAGTCGAGCAGCGGAGTGCGTGCCGGCGCAGCCGGGGTGGGGGTGCTTTATGGGCTCGGGTGCGGCGGCCGGTTGCGCGCGCGCCCCATTGGTCGGCGGCCGCAACAGGGCGAGCTGGTAAAGGTGCGGCGGCGGCTGGCGGCGGGTGCCACTGTGTGGGGAGACGCTGACTAGAGCGGAGCGCTTGCTACTGGTGTTGCTGCTGCCGTACGTTGGTTCGAGATGCCGCCCAAGACTAGCGGGAAGGCCGCCAAGAAGGCTGGCAAGGCGCAGAAGAACATTTCGAAGGGCGACAAGAAGAAGAAGCGCAAGAGGAAGGAGAGCTATGCCATCTACATCTACAAGGTGCTGAAGCAGGTGCACCCTGACACGGGCATCTCGTCGAAGGCGATGAGCATCATGAACAGCTTCGTGAACGACATTTTCGAGCGCATTGCGGCCGAGGCTTCTCGCCTGGCGCACTACAACAAGCGCTCGACCATCACGTCCCGCGAGATCCAGACCGCTGTGCGGCTGTTGCTGCCTGGCGAGCTGGCCAAGCACGCCGTGAGCGAGGGCACGAAGGCGGTGACCAAGTACACGAGCTCCAAGTAAGGAGGTGGCTCTGGAATGGAAGGAAGGATGGAGAAGGCTCCTCCGTTGCGAGAGCGGCAAAACGGCCCTTTTCAGGGCCACCAACTTGCCTTTTGCGGGAAGGGCGGAATTGTTGTTGTTTGTGTGGACGGCTGTGATGTGTGTGTGTGCATTTTGATTGTGGGTGGGGGGGCGCGTCAAAGCGTGTTGCGCGGGGTACGGCCACGAGGTTGGTCGCCGTGGCGTGGAATGGTGGCACGCCTCGTTGGCGTGGTTTTTGACCCATTGGTGTTGTTGGTGTGTGTGTGTGTGTGAGACCCGTCTGCGAGGGGGGGACAGTGTGATCGGCGACTTTTGTGTCACCGTAACGACGGCCGTTTGCGGGTTTGTTTTTTTGCACATCATACATGGCGAGGGTGAAATGTGAAATGTTTTTGTTTGGTTTTTTTTGCCGCCCACTATTCCCTTTGCTGTACGCCGAGTTTGACAATGGTGCGACGTAACTGCAGCGTGGAGGTGTGTGAGTGACGTTGAAATGAACGTGCCATTAAGACGCATTGTTGTTGTATTGTACTGTACGTGTACGGCGACACGCACGATGATGTACCATTCGACTCTGATGTTTGATAGCCGTGTCTGACTGATTGCGTACGACGCACGCACACCGATGTCGTCATTCAAGATGCACGCTAGACGACGACGGCGGCGGCGGCGGTCGTTTGTTTGGCGAATGTCTGTACACGTGTTTGTCTGTGTCCATCCGGTATGTATTTGTTTGTTTGAAAGTGTTTTGTGTGTCGGTGACGTGGTCCGATCCGTCGCCCCCTGAGTAACTGTCGATCGGCGCGATAGACCGGCGTCACGCAACTGAACCGAAGTCTTGGGCACACCCGTCATACTGTTGTACACCGTCGCGCTGAGAACGGTAACGAAAGGTTGACTTTGATCGGTCGAATGTCTGGGCAGAACGTGAGGAATGAGGCGAGAGTGCAAGGAGGGGGGGGGGCAAAAGAGAGAGGAAGGGAAAAAGGGGAGAAACGCATTCGTAGAGCAACGGAACGTTCCCGTGTCGGAGGCGTATTGGAGCCGCACTGAAATGCGTTTAACGGCGGCGCGGCTGCAAGTGTCTGCCGTGGTGAACGTTACCTTTGACGGCTGCATTGGGCTTTGCCTTTGCTTTTGCTTTTGCTTTCGCTTTCGCGTTCGCTTTCGCTTTCCCGGATGTACGTAACGTTTGTTGATATGGTTCTGAGGAAGAGTGTATGACAGTGCCGTGCCGTCCATGTTCGTGTGCCCTCCCATTGTGTGTATGCTATTGTCTGTGTACTTGAATGATGTATGTAGGTGTTAGTGGACATGTTTTACCAGTGGGGGGAAATGGATCGTCGATAGTTGCCGTCACTCTGTCACGGTCGAGATGACGCACCCTCCGTACAGAAAGGTGTCGAGAAAGTGAGTGAGTGTGTGCGTCCGTGAATTGGCAGTGTTTGGAGGTGGGCGTGCCCTGGATGTGGCCCGGAAAAGGCTGTTCGTTAGGCGGTAGTGTTGTGTGGACAGGGGAGGGGCATGCGTAACGCTGCTGGCATGGCATTTCGGGAGATGGGAGGGGGCAAACGAGGAAACGAGGAGCGGCGGCCAAAGACGGGACGGGGAGGGGCGCGGTGTGGGTGGCTTGCGCCTGTGCTCGGCGTTGTGGTTTGTGCAAAAGAGGAGGAGAAAAACAATGTGAGTTGCCAGGGAGGGGAGCGGTGTTGTGTTGTGGTTGTCGTGGTGTAGCCGCAGACGCGGCTGTCAGTGAACGTGGCGAGACGGACGGATGCGCGGAGGGGCGGGGGCGGCGCATTTCGCCGGTGCCGTGCCGTGCCGTGCCGTGCCGTGCCGTGCCGTGCCGTGCCATGCCTGAAAGCCGCGTGGTCGCTGTGTTGTTGGTGGCGTGGGGGCGAGGAGAGTACCGTACGGGTGTGCTTGTGCGCCGGAAATGGCACACTGCGCCCGCCCGTCTTGGAGGCTGATGGCTGTGGTGTGGAAATGGGGCGCGGTGATGTTGAAGCAGTTGAAGAACAGAAAAGAAACCAAGAAAACGGAAGGCGTGATGCGGCGGTGGTGGTGAGAGCGGGAAAAACAAAACAAAAAAAAAAAAAAACAACAAAAAAAAAGAAGGAAAAACAACAAGAAACAAAAAAGAAAACAAAAAGTCTATCAATATTAAAATGTAAATGGAAATGGAAATGGACCCAGGTATAACCTCCCTGCACAAATAGCAGAGAGTCCGATGATAATAAAAATGTGCCAGAATGTTAACGTCCCTACAAAACAAACCCAACGGTAATATTAATGAAAGAGTGAACCGTATGTAACATTGCAACAGACATAATGAAACCTGATAAATTGTATAAGGGCAGCAGCGTTGACCTTTGGCCCTGTATTCAGAATAAAAAGAGCCAAAGATCGTTACCCCAATGAAAAAGACACTGAAACACGTATGTAACATAGTAGCGATGGCGAGACGTTGTAGCATCTGTGACCAGAGAGTTTGCGCTGGACTGCGCGAGTGTTGCGAGCGGTTCTCAGTCAGTCAGTCTGTCTGTCAGTAGTCGTTGCGAGTCCGTAGCTCTGTGTAGTTGAGGGCTGTACTCTGTCAGTAGTCGTCGCGTGCAGTACGCTAATAGTCGTCATGCAGAGCGGTCGGTCAGTAGTAGCAGCCGAGTGCGGTTGTGTGATGTAGGTGGTCGGCAACACTGGTCAAGATGGTGAATAAGGTATACTGTTAATTAATATAATCATTAGATAATGAAAAAGTGTAATTATTCTCCAACAAGTTCCCCAATAATAATTTTTATTTCAAAAGCATTTTTCAAACATTTAATTTGTTATTGAACTAAAGAGTTCGTTGCACTTCACATTTCATTCCACTGCTTTGAAGAAAAATGTCACTAAAATCACAAAAAAAGAGAATATTATTATTTGCAAATGCAGTTCCTCCAAGCGCTGCGCAACAACCAGAGCAGAAATGTGACATCCATTTATTCGGAGGTAAGACTTTAATTCTGATTGTTTTGCACAGGGCCAAAGACCGATATTTCGGTTTAATTGAAGTTTCTTGTCACTGAACGGACGTTTGTAAATGTTGTGTGAAGACTTTATATTTGAGTCAGATTGCGAATTTCACATTTTTGTTGCCATTTTCAATACCTCTCATTGTGGGCGAGGTTACAATTAGCGCAATGTCCATTAGCATCCGTAAATAACATTGTCCATTATTTTAAATTTTGCTGGGAGGTTACAACACACACACACAAAAAAAAAAAAAAACAAAAAATTGCATTTATATCCGCTCCTCAATTGTAGATACCCCTTACACAGCTGTGTGCAATGAATGAGTGCTGGCTGGTAATTAATTGCACTCCTTGGAGGGAAATGCCATAGGAAGTAGTCTTTAAAAAGTGAATGTTTTTCGTTAAGAGACAAAAGTTACTTTAGAAAAAAAGTAATAGTGGGGCTTTTGTTGTTGAACAAAAGAAGTACAATGAACATACGTTATCAGATTTGCGCAATGCAGCGTCACACCACCTTTTGATTATAACACAATATACTATACATCGTCCCGAACCGTGACCAGAGTCGCGAGACGAGCAGAGCACGCCGCCGACGCCCGCTCAGTACAACCGTCGACCCGCTACTACTGTCGACCGACTACTACCTCTCCCGACTCGCGCTACAATATATATAACAACTGTTCCTGGCGACCCGGTGCGTGCCACTACTGTCGTCTGGCGCGGTCCAAGCGCCGACTAGCAGCGATAAAGAACTCTCTGGTCAGACAGAGATGCTGTCATGCCTCGCCATCGCTCTGGTAATGAATACATACGTGTTGCAGCGTGCGTACCACCGGAACACGCAGTGGCGGAGCCAAAGACTGTGTTGTCGAGGTCGAGTGCGAGTGGGAAGAGAGGCAGCGTCGGCACGGAGATGCAAGCGAGCGCGAGACGCACGGGGGCTGCGGCGTGGCGCGTTTGCGGTCGGCGCCTTTGGTGGCAACGGCCGGGACAAGCAGCGGTGTATGGTGTGGTGCGGGGCGGACAGGGGCGGCGGTGGACGGGGAGGAGGCGGCGCGACGACGGCATGGGGGCGAAAACGGGACGGGGGACGGCGGATGTTGAGAGGCGTC
>NW_026048371.1:0-36091 GCF_023864345.2 Schistocerca serialis cubense | reverse complement strand
GCGTTTGTGCTACTTTCATCTGTGTGGGGCTAGGCGAGTGAGCAGTAGCGCGCCTGACGGTCAAGGGGAGAACTACTGTGGAGTTTTGAGCGTTTAAGATGGCGATGAGTGTGCGTGTAAGCAAATATTAGACACAAGGAGCAAAGAACAGAAAATCTGCCTCTAATAAAATGTATTTTACTGTTTTTTTTCTGTATATTTCTGTATTTGTTTCCCCCCAATGGATCTTGAGTAGTGTAAGGTAATACTGATAGGTATCAATGATGCAAGTACTTGTATGTGTTTGGAACGAACGTCAGGTATAAATAGCAGTGCCAGGCGCTAGGTAGTTAATCTTTGCGCAGTGGCATTATCGTAACCAGTGAAGTATAACTGAGGTGCGATTATTGCTAGTTGAAAACTTTTACCAATACCCCGCCAGAGAGACGTGAAATACCGTCTCTGTGGCAATTTTTGGCAACCCCTGAGGGGGTGTAAGTGTCATAGAAACAATGCTTCAAACTGTGTTTATCTGTGTACTCATTCTGCACTTGTGGAAGTGTTTAGCTGATGGTTGTTAGGACCATGTACACAGACTAGTCTGTGTTCACTGATCAATTGTGTACATGTCTTAGGGAGCTGGTGACAAACATACTCCTCAGTGTAAGATGTTGTGCAACTGCTATGTGTGAATAAAGATGCCAATGTGGACAGTTGAAATGTGGTTCTGTCTAGTGGCAATTCTTGCTCCATAGCATACTTGTGGTACACACATGCAGTGATTACTGATACATGTAGGATTTGACAAAACTTCTGTCAGAATTTAGTGGAGGAGACTAGGGCAGTACAGTGAGAGTTGGTGAGTGTGTGGGAGGCAGGTGTTGTACTTAATTCATTTTCACAGCACTGCCAGTGTTATAATTTGTGTTTGTGTCCTGATCATTAGATGCATGTTTGATCCTTTTTGGACACTGCTGTGTGTACACCTTGATAATTAGAAACTTATGACCATGGAACTGCTGTTTGATAATATTGGGCAATGAGTCTGTTGACTTGAGATGATTGATGTGTTAGGCTGCACAGTGCCTAGTAAGGGCACTCACATTGAGGACAGTGTCCTATCTGGTGGGTGTTACACGAAGCAGGAAGAACTGTAATGTTGTGCAAGGCTTTGCCTCATTTTGAGAATACATACATGTGCTGTAGTGTGCAGAGCAGAGGGATTGAAAGAAAGGTAAGGGCTAGTAGCTATTTGGGTGGTAGCTAATGCAGCCCCTGATGTTGAGGTTTTGTTGAACCTTTATGTAGCTTACATGTTTCATCTAAAGGCTGCTGGTGGAAAATCTCCTTCATGCAGTAATAACAGTGATTGTGCAGTAAAATTTGGTGGGCTGCAGCCATGGCATTTCCATTTTGAACAGTGTGATTAGTGCATTTCTTGGTGAATTCCTTGAACTGTGGATTTACTGTGCAAATGTGACACATAATACAGTGTGATAGTTTAAATGGATGGTGAGCTTAATGATGGTCCAGTGTGCTATGAGAATGTATTGCATGTGGAATACTGAAGAGAGGGAACCAGTGCTTGTGGGGTAAATTTTGTGACTGTATCTGTGAATATAAATCATAGAATGCAATGAAAAATACAGTGGTAGAGGAAGTGTAGGTGAGAATTGTAGCAGGAGTCGTTTTTTTTTTTTTTTTTTTTTTTTTTTTTTTTTTTTTTTTTTTTTTTTTCTCTCTCTTCATTTGAGAATATGACTCTTCCTATATGCAAGGTGAGCAAAATTTGCTGCCTACTTATAGCACAAATGGATCCATAGAAAATGTCTTATTGTTTGGATCTGTTATGAATGCTTGGCACTCGAGATACTATTTAGCACACATTCAGATATTTTCATTTTTGTCAGGCAATATATTAGCTGGGCCAATGAGACAGCAGGCAGGTTTGGATACTGTTAGCTTTCTATGATTCTTCTTGGACAAGAACATAAACAGTAGAGGAGTCCAAAATATATATTTTTGTGCAGGTTGTTTGGCGCAATGTGGAATAGGCGTGTATCTTGTATATCTAAGACTGCAGCACGTGTTCCCAGCGCTATGAAGCAATTTACTGACTGATTTCTAGTTGTACTTTTCTGCAAGGTAAACTCATTTCAACAACTTAACCCAGCTACATGAGAGGATTTGTAAATCTCATTTCATTGTGTTTCCAGGGTGCCTAATCTGTTACACCAAATATTTCACCCATCGACATTAATCAATTTCACGGCATGATTCGAGTAAAAACAGCTTTTGCTGAGAAGTGTATAGTTTGTTAAGTTAATGTAAATGCAGTTGGCAGTTTTCTTGGTGTCTAGTACTAACCAGCGGCCACAAAATAACAAAATCTAACGATGAGTCTTAATGGGTGTGCCGGTATTTGCTAAATGAGGTTGTGCTACTTTCATCTGTGTGGGGCTAGGCGAGTGAGCAGTAGCGCGCCTGACGGTCAAGGGGAGAACTACTGTGGAGTTTTGAGCGTTTAAGATGGCGATGAGTGTGCGTGTAAGCAAATATTAGACACAAGGAGCAAAGAACAGAAAATCTGCCTCTAATAAAATGTATTTTACTGTTTTTTTTTCTGTATATTTCTGTATTTGTTTCCCCCAATGGATCTTGAGTAGTGTAAGGTAATACTGATAGGTATCAATGATGCAAGTACTTGTATGTGTTTGGAAACGAACGTCAGGTATAAATAGCAGTGCCAGGCGCTAGGTAGTTAATCTTTGCGCAGTGGCATTATCGTAACCAGTGAAGTATAACTGAGGTGCGATTATTGCTAGTTGAAAACTTTTACCAATACCCCGCCAGAGAGACGTGAAATACCGTCTCTGTGGCAATTTTTGGCAACCCCTGAGGGGGTGTAAGTGTCATAGAAACAATGCTTCAAACTGTGTTTATCTGTGTACTCATTCTGCACTTGTGGAAGTGTTTAGCTGATGGTTGTTAGGGACCATGTACACAGACTAGTCTGTGTTCACTGATCAATTGTGTACATGTCTTAGGGAGCTGGTGACAAACATACTCCTCAGTGTAAGATGTTGTGCAACTGCTATGTGTGAATAAAGATGCCAATGTGGACAGTTGAAATGTGGTTCTGTCTAGTGGCAATTCTTGCTCCATAGCATACTTGTGGTACACACATGCAGTGATTACTGATACATGTAGGATTTTGACAAAACTTCTGTCAGAATTTAGTGGAGGAGACTAGGGCAGTACAGTGAGAGTTGGTGAGTGTGTGGGAGGCAGGTGTTGTACTTAATTCATTTTCACAGCACTGCCAGTGTTATAATTTGTGTTTGTGTCCTGATCATTAGATGCATGTTTGATCCTTTTTGGACACTGCTGTGTGTACACCTTGATAATTAGAACTTATGACCATGGAACTGCTGTTTTGATAATATTGGGCAATGAGTCTGTTGACTTGAGATGATTGATGTGTTAGGCTGCACAGTGCCTAGTAAGGGCACTCACATTGAGGACAGTGTCCTATCTGGTGGGTGTTACACGAAGCAGGAAGAACTGTAATGTTGTGCAAGGCTTTGCCTCATTTTGAGAATACATACATGTGCTGTAGTGTGCAGAGCAGAGGGATTGAAAGAAAGGTAAGGGCTAGTAGCTATTTGGGTGGTAGCTAATGCAGCCCCTGATGTTGAGGTTTTGTTGAACCTTTATGTAGCTTACATGTTTCATCTAAAGGCTGCTGGTGGAAAATCTCCTTCATGCAGTAATAACAGTGATTGTGCAGTAAAATTTGGTGGGCTGCAGCCATGGCATTTCCATTTTGAACAGTGTGATTAGTGCATTTCTTGGTGAATTCCTTGAACTGTGGATTTACTGTGCAAATGTGACACATAATACAGTGTGATAGTTTAAATGGGATGGTGAGCTTAATGATGGTCCAGTGTGCTATGAGAATGTATTGCATGTGGAATACTGAAGAGAGGGAACCAGTGCTTGTGGGGTAAATTTTGTGACTGTATCTGTGAATATAAATCATAGAATGCAATGAAAAATACAGTGGTAGAGGAAGTGTAGGTGAGAATTGTAGCAGGAGTCGTTTTTTTTTTTTTTTTTTTTTTTTTTTTTTTTTTTTTTTTTTTCTCTCTCTTCATTTGAGAATATGACTCTTCCTATATGCAAGGTGAGCAAAATTTGCTGCCTACTATAGCACAAATGGATCCATAGAAAATGTCTTATTGTTTGGATCTGTTATGAATGGCTTGGCACTCGAGATACTATTTAGCACACATTCAGATATTTTCATTTTTGTCAGGCAATATATTAGCTGGGGCCAATGAGACAGCAGGCAGGTTTGGATACTGTTAGCTTTCTATGATTCTTCTTGGACAAGAACATAAACAGTAGAGGAGTCCAAAATATATATTTTTGTGCAGGTTGTTTGGCGCAATGTGGAATAGGCGTGTATCTTGTATATCTAAGACTGCAGCACGTGTTCCCAGCGCTATGAAGCAATTTACTGACTGATTTCTAGTTGTACTTTTCTGCAAGGTAAACTCATTTCAACAACTTAACCCAGCTACATGAGAGGATTTGTAAATCTCATTTCATTGTGTTTCCAGGGTGCCTAATCTGTTACACAAATATTTCACCATCGACATTAATCAATTTCACGGCATGATTCGAGTAAAAACAGCTTTTGCTGAGAAGTGTATAGTTTGTTAAGTTAATGTAAATGCAGTTGGCAGTTTTCTTGGTGTCTAGTACTAACCAGCGGCCACAAAATAACAAAATCTAACGATGAGTCTTAATGGGTGTGCCGGTATTTGCTAAATGAGGTTGTGCTACTTTCATCTGTGTGGGGCTAGGCGAGTGAGCAGTAGCGCGCCTGACGGTCAAGGGGAGAACTACTGTGGAGTTTTGAGCGTTTAAGATGGCGATGAGTGTGCGTGTAAGCAAATATTAGACACAAGGAGCAAAGAACAGAAAATCTGCCTCTAATAAAATGTATTTTACTGTTTTTTTTCTGTATATTTCTGTATTTGTTTCCCCCAATGGATCTTGAGTAGTGTAAGGTAATACTGATAGGTATCAATGATGCAAGTACTTGTATGTGTTTGGAACGAACGTCAGGTATAAATAGCAGTGCCAGGCGCTAGGTAGTTAATCTTTGCGCAGTGGCATTATCGTAACCAGTGAAGTATAACTGAGGTGCGATTATTGCTAGTTGAAAACTTTTACCAATACCCCGCCAGAGAGACGTGAAATACCGTCTCTGTGGCAATTTTTGGCAACCCCTGAGGGGGTGTAAGTGTCATAGAAACAATGCTTCAAACTGTGTTTATCTGTGTACTCATTCTGCACTTGTGGAAGTGTTTAGCTGATGGTTGTTAGGGACCATGTACACAGACTAGTCTGTGTTCACTGATCAATTGTGTACATGTCTTAGGGAGCTGGTGACAAACATACTCCTCAGTGTAAGATGTTGTGCAACTGCTATGTGTGAATAAAGATGCCAATGTGGACAGTTGAAATGTGGTTCTGTCTAGTGGCAATTCTTGCTCCATAGCATACTTGTGGTACACACATGCAGTGATTACTGATACATGTAGGATTTGACAAAACTTCTGTCAGAATTTAGTGGAGGAGACTAGGGCAGTACAGTGAGAGTTGTGAGTGTGTGGGAGGCAGGTGTTGTACTTAATTCATTTTCACAGCACTGCCAGTGTTATAATTTGTGTTTGTGTCCTGATCATTAGAATGCATGTTTGATCCTTTTTGGACACTGCTGTGTGTACACCTTGATAATTAGAACTTATGACCATGGAACTGCTGTTTGATAATATTGGGCAATGAGTCTGTTGACTTGAGATGATTGATGTGTTAGGCTGCACAGTGCCTAGTAAGGGCACTCACATTGAGGACAGTGTCCTATCTGGTGGGTGTTACACGAAGCAGGAAGAACTGTAATGTTGTGCAAGGCTTTGCCTCATTTTGAGAATACATACATGTGCTGTAGTGTGCAGAGCAGAGGGATTGAAAGAAAGGTAAGGGCTAGTAGCTATTTGGGTGGTAGCTAATGCAGCCCCTGATGTTGAGGTTTTGTTGAACCTTTATGTAGCTTACATGTTTCATCTAAAGGCTGCTGGTGGAAAATCTCCTTCATGCAGTAATAACAGTGATTGTGCAGTAAAATTTGGTGGGCTGCAGCCATGGCATTTCCATTTTGAACAGTGTGATTAGTGCATTTCTTGGTGAATTCCTTGAACTGTGGATTTACTGTGCAAATGTGACACATAATACAGTGTGATAGTTTAAATGGGATGGTGAGCTTAATGATGGTCCAGTGTGCTATGAGAATGTATTGCATGTGGAATACTGAAGAGAGGGAACCAGTGCTTGTGGGGTAAATTTTGTGACTGTATCTGTGAATATAAATCATAGAATGCAATGAAAAATACAGTGGTAGAGGAAGTGTAGGTGAGAATTGTAGCAGGAGTCGTTTTTTTTTTTTTTTTTTTTTTTTTTTTTTTTTTTTTTTCTCTCTCTTCATTTGAGAATATGACTCTTCCTATATGCAAGGTGAGCAAAATTTGCTGCCTACTATAGCACAAATGGATCCATAGAAAATGTCTTATTGTTTGGATCTGTTATGAATTGCTTGGCACTCGAGATACTATTTAGCACACATTCAGATATTTTCATTTTTGTCAGGCAATATATTAGCTGGGGCCAATGAGACAGCAGGCAGGTTTGGATACTGTTAGCTTTCTATGATTCTTCTTGGACAAGAACATAAACAGTAGAGGAGTCCAAAATATATATTTTTGTGCAGGTTGTTTGGCGCAATGTGGAATAGGCGTGTATCTTGTATATCTAAGACTGCAGCACGTGTTCCCAGCGCTATGAAGCAATTTACTGACTGATTTCTAGTTGTACTTTTCTGCAAGGTAAACTCATTTCAACAACTTAACCCAGCTACATGAGAGGATTTGTAAATCTCATTTCATTGTGTTTCAGGGTGCCTAATCTGTTACACAAATATTTCACCCATCGACATTAATCAATTTCACGGCATGATTCGAGTAAAAACAGCTTTTGCTGAGAAGTGTATAGTTTGTTAAGTTAATGTAAATGCAGTTGGCAGTTTTCTTGGTGTCTAGTACTAACCAGCGGCCACAAAATAACAAAATCTAACGATGAGTCTTAATGGGTGTGCCGGTATTTGCTAAATGAGGTTGTGCTACTTTCATCTGTGTGGGGCTAGGCGAGTGAGCAGTAGCGCGCCTGACGGTCAAGGGGAGAACTACTGTGGAGTTTTGAGCGTTTAAGATGGCGATGAGTGTGCGTGTAAGCAAATATTAGACACAAGGAGCAAAGAACAGAAAATCTGCCTCTAATAAAATGTATTTTTACTGTTTTTTTTCTGTATATTTCTGTATTTGTTTCCCCCAATGGATCTTGAGTAGTGTAAGGTAATACTGATAGGTATCAATGATGCAAGTACTTGTATGTGTTTGGAACGAACGTCAGGTATAAATAGCAGTGCCAGGCGCTAGGTAGTTAATCTTTGCGCAGTGGCATTATCGTAACCAGTGAAGTATAACTGAGGTGCGATTATTGCTAGTTGAAAACTTTTACCAATACCCCGCCAGAGAGACGTGAAATACCGTCTCTGTGGCAATTTTTGGCAACCCCTGAGGGGGTGTAAGTGTCATAGAAACAATGCTTCAAACTGTGTTTATCTGTGTACTCATTCTGCACTTGTGGAAGTGTTTAGCTGATGGTTGTTAGGGACCATGTACACAGACTAGTCTGTGTTCACTGATCAATTGTGTACATGTCTTAGGGAGCTGGTGACAAACATACTCCTCAGTGTAAGATGTTGTGCAACTGCTATGTGTGAATAAAGATGCCAATGTGGACAGTTGAAATGTGGTTCTGTCTAGTTGCAATTCTTGCTCCATAGCATACTTGTGGTACACACATGCAGTGATTACTGATACATGTAGGATTTGACAAAACTTCTGTCAGAATTTAGTGGAGGAGACTAGGGCAGTACAGTGAGAGTTGGTGAGTGTGTGGGAGGCAGGTGTTGTACTTAATTCATTTTCACAGCACTGCCAGTGTTATAATTTGTGTTTGTGTCCTGATCATTAGATGCATGTTTGATCCTTTTTGGACACTGCTGTGTGTACACCTTGATAATTAGAACTTATGACCATGGAACTGCTGTTTGATAATATTGGGCAATGAGTCTGTTGACCTTGAGATGATTGATGTGTTAGGCTGCACAGTGCCTAGTAAGGGCACTCACATTGAGGACAGTGTCCTATCTGGTGGGTGTTACACGAAGCAGGAAGAACTGTAATGTTGTGCAAGGCTTTGCCTCATTTTGAGAATACATACATGTGCTGTAGTGTGCAGAGCAGAGGGATTGAAAGAAAGGTAAGGGCTAGTAGCTATTTGGGTGGTAGCTAATGCAGCCCCTGATGTTGAGGTTTTGTTGAACCTTTATGTAGCTTACATGTTTCATCTAAAGGCTGCTGGTGGAAAATCTCCTTCATGCAGTAATAACAGTGATTGTGCAGTAAAATTTGGTGGGCTGCAGCCATGGCATTTCCATTTTGAACAGTGTGATTAGTGCATTTCTTGGTGAATTCCTTGAACTGTGGATTTACTGTGCAAATGTGACACATAATACAGTGTGATAGTTTAAATGGGATGGTGAGCTTAATGATGGTCCAGTGTGCTATGAGAATGTATTGCATGTGGAATACTGAAGAGAGGGAACCAGTGCTTGTGGGGTAAATTTTGTGACTGTATCTGTGAATATAAATCATAGAATGCAATGAAAAATACAGTGGTAGAGGAAGTGTAGGTGAGAATTGTAGCAGGAGTCGTTTTTTTTTTTTTTTTTTTTTTTTTTTTTTTTTTTTTTCTCTCTCTTCATTTGAGAATATGACTCTTCCTATATGCAAGGTGAGCAAAATTTGCTGCCTACTATAGCACAAATGGATCCATAGAAAATGTCTTATTGTTTGGATCTGTTATGAATGCTTGGCACTCGAGATACTATTTAGCACACATTCAGATATTTTCATTTTTGTCAGGCAATATATTAGCTGGGGCCAATGAGACAGCAGGCAGGTTTGGATACTGTTAGCTTTCTATGATTCTTCTTGGACAAGAACATAAACAGTAGAGGAGTCCAAAATATATATTTTTGTGCAGGTTGTTTGGCGCAATGTGGAATAGGCGTGTATCTTGTATATCTAAGACTGCAGCACGTGTTCCCAGCGCTATGAAGCAATTTACTGACTGATTTCTAGTTGTACTTTTCTGCAAGGTAAACTCATTTCAACAACTTAACCCAGCTACATGAGAGGATTTGTAAATCTCATTTCATTGTGTTTCCAGGGTGCCTAATCTGTTACACAAATATTTCACCCATCGACATTAATCAATTTCACGGCATGATTCGAGTAAAAACAGCTTTTGCTGAGAAGTGTATAGTTTGTTAAGTTAATGTAAATGCAGTTGGCAGTTTTCTTGGTGTCTAGTACTAACCAGCGGCCACAAAATAACAAAATCTAACGATGAGTCTTAATGGGTGTGCCGGTATTTGCTAAATGAGGTTGTGCTACTTTCATCTGTGTGGGGCTAGGCGAGTGAGCAGTAGCGCGCCTGACGGTCAAGGGGAGAACTACTGTGGAGTTTTGAGCGTTTAAGATGGCGATGAGTGTGCGTGTAAGCAAATATTAGACACAAGGAGCAAAGAACAGAAAATCTGCCTCTAATAAAATGTATTTTACTGTTTTTTTTCTGTATATTTCTGTATTTGTTTCCCCCAATGGATCTTGAGTAGTGTAAGGTAATACTGATAGGTATCAATGATGCAAGTACTTGTATGTGTTTGGAACGAACGTCAGGTATAAATAGCAGTGCCAGGCGCTAGGTAGTTAATCTTTGCGCAGTGGCATTATCGTAACCAGTGAAGTATAACTGAGGTGCGATTATTGCTAGTTGAAAACTTTTACCAATACCCCGCCAGAGAGACGTGAAATACCGTCTCTGTGGCAATTTTTGGCAACCCCTGAGGGGGTGTAAGTGTCATAGAAACAATGCTTCAAACTGTGTTTATCTGTGTACTCATTCTGCACTTGTGGAAGTGTTTAGCTGATGGTTGTTAGGGACCATGTACACAGACTAGTCTGTGTTCACTGATCAATTGTGTACATGTCTTAGGGAGCTGGTGACAAACATACTCCTCAGTGTAAGATGTTGTGCAACTGCTATGTGTGAATAAAGATGCCAATGTGGACAGTTGAAATGTGGTTCTGTCTAGTGGCAATTCTTGCTCCATAGCATACTTGTGGTACACACATGCAGTGATTACTGATACATGTAGGATTTGACAAAACTTCTGTCAGAATTTAGTGGAGGAGACTAGGGCAGTACAGTGAGAGTTGGTGAGTGTGTGGGAGGCAGGTGTTGTACTTAATTCATTTTCACAGCACTGCCAGTGTTATAATTTGTGTTTGTGTCCTGATCATTAGATGCATGTTTGATCCTTTTTGGACACTGCTGTGTGTACACCTTGATAATTAGAACTTATGACCATGGAACTGCTGTTTGATAATATTGGGCAATGAGTCTGTTGACTTGAGATGATTGATGTGTTAGGCTGCACAGTGCCTAGTAAGGGCACTCACATTGAGGACAGTGTCCTATCTGGTGGGTGTTACACGAAGCAGGAAGAACTGTAATGTTGTGCAAGGCTTTGCCTCATTTTGAGAATACATACATGTGCTGTAGTGTGCAGAGCAGAGGGATTGAAAGAAAGGTAAGGGCTAGTAGCTATTTGGGTGGTAGCTAATGCAGCCCCTGATGTTGAGGTTTTGTTGAACCTTTATGTAGCTTACATGTTTCATCTAAAGGCTGCTGGTGGAAAATCTCCTTCATGCAGTAATAACAGTGATTGTGCAGTAAAATTTGGTGGGCTGCAGCCATGGCATTTCCATTTTGAACAGTGTGATTAGTGCATTTCTTGGTGAATTCCTTGAACTGTGGATTTACTGTGCAAATGTGACACATAATACAGTGTGATAGTTTAAATGGGATGGTGAGCTTAATGATGGTCCAGTGTGCTATGAGAATGTATTGCATGTGGAATACTGAAGAGAGGGAACCAGTGCTTGTGGGGTAAATTTTGTGACTGTATCTGTGAATATAAATCATAGAATGCAATGAAAAATACAGTGGTAGAGGAAGTGTAGGTGAGAATTGTAGCAGGAGTCGTTTTTTTTTTTTTTTTTTTTTTTTTTTTTTTTTTTTCTCTCTCTTCATTTGAGAATATGACTCTTCCTATATGCAAGGTGAGCAAAATTTGCTGCCTACTATAGCACAAATGGATCCATAGAAAATGTCTTATTGTTTGGATCTGTTATGAATGCTTGGCACTCGAGATACTATTTAGCACACATTCAGATATTTTCATTTTTGTCAGGCAATATATTAGCTGGGGCCAATGAGACAGCAGGCAGGTTTGGATACTGTTAGCTTTCTATGATTCTTCTTGGACAAGAACATAAACAGTAGAGGAGTCCAAAATATATATTTTTGTGCAGGTTGTTTGGCGCAATGTGGAATAGGCGTGTATCTTGTATATCTAAGACTGCAGCACGTGTTCCCAGCGCTATGAAGCAATTTACTGACTGATTTCTAGTTGTACTTTTCTGCAAGGTAAACTCATTTCAACAACTTAACCCAGCTACATGAGAGGATTTGTAAATCTCATTTCATTGTGTTTCCAGGGTGCCTAATCTGTTACACAAATATTTCACCCATCGACATTAATCAATTTCACGGCATGATTCGAGTAAAAACAGCTTTTGCTGAGAAGTGTATAGTTTGTTAAGTTAATGTAAATGCAGTTGGCAGTTTTCTTGGTGTCTAGTACTAACCAGCGGCCACAAAATAACAAAATCTAACGATGAGTCTTAATGGGTGTGCCGGTATTTGCTAAATGAGGTTGTGCTACTTTCATCTGTGTGGGGCTAGGCGAGTGAGCAGTAGCGCGCCTGACGGTCAAGGGGAGAACTACTGTGGAGTTTTGAGCGTTTAAGATGGCGATGAGTGTGCGTGTAAGCAAATATTAGACACAAGGAGCAAAGAACAGAAAATCTGCCTCTAATAAAATGTATTTTACTGTTTTTTTTCTGTATATTTCTGTATTTGTTTCCCCCAATGGATCTTGAGTAGTGTAAGGTAATACTGATAGGTATCAATGATGCAAGTACTTGTATGTGTTTGGAACGAACGTCAGGTATAAATAGCAGTGCCAGGCGCTAGGTAGTTAATCTTTGCGCAGTGGCATTATCGTAACCAGTGAAGTATAACTGAGGTGCGATTATTGCTAGTTGAAAACTTTTACCAATACCCCGCCAGAGAGACGTGAAATACCGTCTCTGTGGCAATTTTTGGCAACCCCTGAGGGGGTGTAAGTGTCATAGAAACAATGCTTCAAACTGTGTTTATCTGTGTACTCATTCTGCACTTGTGGAAGTGTTTAGCTGATGGTTGTTAGGGACCATGTACACAGACTAGTCTGTGTTCACTGATCAATTGTGTACATGTCTTAGGGAGCTGGTGACAAACATACTCCTCAGTGTAAGATGTTGTGCAACTGCTATGTGTGAATAAAGATGCCAATGTGGACAGTTGAAATGTGGTTCTGTCTAGTGGCAATTCTTGCTCCATAGCATACTTGTGGTACACACATGCAGTGATTACTGATACATGTAGGATTTGACAAAACTTCTGTCAGAATTTAGTGGAGGAGACTAGGGCAGTACAGTGAGAGTTGGTGAGTGTGTGGGAGGCAGGTGTTGTACTTAATTCATTTTCACAGCACTGCCAGTGTTATAATTTGTGTTTGTGTCCTGATCATTAGATGCATGTTTGATCCTTTTTGGACACTGCTGTGTGTACACCTTGATAATTAGAACTTATGACCATGGAACTGCTGTTTGATAATATTGGGCAATGAGTCTGTTGACTTGAGATGATTGATGTGTTAGGCTGCACAGTGCCTAGTAAGGGCACTCACATTGAGGACAGTGTCCTATCTGGTGGGTGTTACACGAAGCAGGAAGAACTGTAATGTTGTGCAAGGCTTTGCCTCATTTTGAGAATACATACATGTGCTGTAGTGTGCAGAGCAGAGGGATTGAAAGAAAGGTAAGGGCTAGTAGCTATTTGGGTGGTAGCTAATGCAGCCCCTGATGTTGAGGTTTTGTTGAACCTTTATGTAGCTTACATGTTTCATCTAAAGGCTGCTGGTGGAAAATCTCCTTCATGCAGTAATAACAGTGATTGTGCAGTAAAATTTGGTGGGCTGCAGCCATGGCATTTCCATTTTGAACAGTGTGATTAGTGCATTTCTTGGTGAATTCCTTGAACTGTGGATTTACTGTGCAAATGTGACACATAATACAGTGTGATAGTTTAAATGGGATGGTGAGCTTAATGATGGTCCAGTGTGCTATGAGAATGTATTGCATGTGGAATACTGAAGAGAGGGAACCAGTGCTTGTGGGGTAAATTTTGTGACTGTATCTGTGAATATAAATCATAGAATGCAATGAAAAATACAGTGGTAGAGGAAGTGTAGGTGAGAATTGTAGCAGGAGTCGTTTTTTTTTTTTTTTTTTTTTTTTTTTTTTTTTTTTTTCTCTCTCTTCATTTGAGAATATGACTCTTCCTATATGCAAGGTGAGCAAAATTTGCTGCCTACTATAGCACAAATGGATCCATAGAAAATGTCTTATTGTTTGGATCTGTTATGAATGCTTGGCACTCGAGATACTATTTAGCACACATTCAGATATTTTCATTTTTGTCAGGCAATATATTAGCTGGGGCCAATGAGACAGCAGGCAGGTTTGGATACTGTTAGCTTTCTATGATTCTTCTTGGACAAGAACATAAACAGTAGAGGAGTCCAAAATATATATTTTTGTGCAGGTTGTTTGGCGCAATGTGGAATAGGCGTGTATCTTGTATATCTAAGACTGCAGCACGTGTTCCCAGCGCTATGAAGCAATTTACTGACTGATTTCTAGTTGTACTTTTCTGCAAGGTAAACTCATTTCAACAACTTAACCCAGCTACATGAGAGGATTTGTAAATCTCATTTCATTGTGTTTCCAGGGTGCCTAATCTGTTACACAAATATTTCACCCATCGACATTAATCAATTTCACGGCATGATTCGAGTAAAAACAGCTTTTGCTGAGAAGTGTATAGTTTGTTAAGTTAATGTAAATGCAGTTGGCAGTTTTCTTGGTGTCTAGTACTAACCAGCGGCCACAAAATAACAAAATCTAACGATGAGTCTTAATGGGTGTGCCGGTATTTGCTAAATGAGGTTGTGCTACTTTCATCTGTGTGGGGCTAGGCGAGTGAGCAGTAGCGCGCCTGACGGTCAAGGGGAGAACTACTGTGGAGTTTTGAGCGTTTAAGATGGCGATGAGTGTGCGTGTAAGCAAATATTAGACACAAGGAGCAAAGAACAGAAAATCTGCCTCTAATAAAATGTATTTTACTGTTTTTTTTCTGTATATTTCTGTATTTGTTTCCCCCAATGGATCTTGAGTAGTGTAAGGTAATACTGATAGGTATCAATGATGCAAGTACTTGTATGTGTTTGGAACGAACGTCAGGTATAAATAGCAGTGCCAGGCGCTAGGTAGTTAATCTTTGCGCAGTGGCATTATCGTAACCAGTGAAGTATAACTGAGGTGCGATTATTGCTAGTTGAAAACTTTTACCAATACCCCGCCAGAGAGACGTGAAATACCGTCTCTGTGGCAATTTTTGGCAACCCCTGAGGGGGTGTAAGTGTCATAGAAACAATGCTTCAAACTGTGTTTATCTGTGTACTCATTCTGCACTTGTGGAAGTGTTTAGCTGATGGTTGTTAGGGACCATGTACACAGACTAGTCTGTGTTCACTGATCAATTGTGTACATGTCTTAGGGAGCTGGTGACAAACATACTCCTCAGTGTAAGATGTTGTGCAACTGCTATGTGTGAATAAAGATGCCAATGTGGACAGTTGAAATGTGGTTCTGTCTAGTGGCAATTCTTGCTCCATAGCATACTTGTGGTACACACATGCAGTGATTACTGATACATGTAGGATTTGACAAAACTTCTGTCAGAATTTAGTGGAGGAGACTAGGGCAGTACAGTGAGAGTTGGTGAGTGTGTGGGAGGCAGGTGTTGTACTTAATTCATTTTCACAGCACTGCCAGTGTTATAATTTGTGTTTGTGTCCTGATCATTAGATGCATGTTTGATCCTTTTTGGACACTGCTGTGTGTACACCTTGATAATTAGAACTTATGACCATGGAACTGCTGTTTGATAATATTGGGCAATGAGTCTGTTGACTTGAGATGATTGATGTGTTAGGCTGCACAGTGCCTAGTAAGGGCACTCACATTGAGGACAGTGTCCTATCTGGTGGGTGTTACACGAAGCAGGAAGAACTGTAATGTTGTGCAAGGCTTTGCCTCATTTTGAGAATACATACATGTGCTGTAGTGTGCAGAGCAGAGGGATTGAAAGAAAGGTAAGGGCTAGTAGCTATTTGGGTGGTAGCTAATGCAGCCCCTGATGTTGAGGTTTTGTTGAACCTTTATGTAGCTTACATGTTTCATCTAAAGGCTGCTGGTGGAAAATCTCCTTCATGCAGTAATAACAGTGATTGTGCAGTAAAATTTGGTGGGCTGCAGCCATGGCATTTCCATTTTGAACAGTGTGATTAGTGCATTTCTTGGTGAATTCCTTGAACTGTGGATTTACTGTGCAAATGTGACACATAATACAGTGTGATAGTTTAAATGGGATGGTGAGCTTAATGATGGTCCAGTGTGCTATGAGAATGTATTGCATGTGGAATACTGAAGAGAGGGAACCAGTGCTTGTGGGGTAAATTTTGTGACTGTATCTGTGAATATAAATCATAGAATGCAATGAAAAATACAGTGGTAGAGGAAGTGTAGGTGAGAATTGTAGCAGGAGTCGTTTTTTTTTTTTTTTTTTTTTTTTTTTTTTTTTTTTTCTCTCTCTTCATTTGAGAATATGACTCTTCCTATATGCAAGGTGAGCAAAATTTGCTGCCTACTATAGCACAAATGGATCCATAGAAAATGTCTTATTGTTTGGATCTGTTATGAATGCTTGGCACTCGAGATACTATTTAGCACACATTCAGATATTTTCATTTTTGTCAGGCAATATATTAGCTGGGGCCAATGAGACAGCAGGCAGGTTTGGATACTGTTAGCTTTCTATGATTCTTCTTGGACAAGAACATAAACAGTAGAGGAGTCCAAAATATATATTTTTGTGCAGGTTGTTTGGCGCAATGTGGAATAGGCGTGTATCTTGTATATCTAAGACTGCAGCACGTGTTCCCAGCGCTATGAAGCAATTTACTGACTGATTTCTAGTTGTACTTTTCTGCAAGGTAAACTCATTTCAACAACTTAACCCAGCTACATGAGAGGATTTGTAAATCTCATTTCATTGTGTTTCCAGGGTGCCTAATCTGTTACACAAATATTTCACCCATCGACATTAATCAATTTCACGGCATGATTCGAGTAAAAACAGCTTTTGCTGAGAAGTGTATAGTTTGTTAAGTTAATGTAAATGCAGTTGGCAGTTTTCTTGGTGTCTAGTACTAACCAGCGGCCACAAAATAACAAAATCTAACGATGAGTCTTAATGGGTGTGCCGGTATTTGCTAAATGAGGTTGTGCTACTTTCATCTGTGTGGGGCTAGGCGAGTGAGCAGTAGCGCGCCTGACGGTCAAGGGGAGAACTACTGTGGAGTTTTGAGCGTTTAAGATGGCGATGAGTGTGCGTGTAAGCAAATATTAGACACAAGGAGCAAAGAACAGAAAATCTGCCTCTAATAAAATGTATTTTACTGTTTTTTTTCTGTATATTTCTGTATTTGTTTCCCCCAATGGATCTTGAGTAGTGTAAGGTAATACTGATAGGTATCAATGATGCAAGTACTTGTATGTGTTTGGAACGAACGTCAGGTATAAATAGCAGTGCCAGGCGCTAGGTAGTTAATCTTTGCGCAGTGGCATTATCGTAACCAGTGAAGTATAACTGAGGTGCGATTATTGCTAGTTGAAAACTTTTACCAATACCCCGCCAGAGAGACGTGAAATACCGTCTCTGTGGCAATTTTTGGCAACCCCTGAGGGGGTGTAAGTGTCATAGAAACAATGCTTCAAACTGTGTTTATCTGTGTACTCATTCTGCACTTGTGGAAGTGTTTAGCTGATGGTTGTTAGGGACCATGTACACAGACTAGTCTGTGTTCACTGATCAATTGTGTACATGTCTTAGGGAGCTGGTGACAAACATACTCCTCAGTGTAAGATGTTGTGCAACTGCTATGTGTGAATAAAGATGCCAATGTGGACAGTTGAAATGTGGTTCTGTCTAGTGGCAATTCTTGCTCCATAGCATACTTGTGGTACACACATGCAGTGATTACTGATACATGTAGGATTTGACAAAACTTCTGTCAGAATTTAGTGGAGGAGACTAGGGCAGTACAGTGAGAGTTGGTGAGTGTGTGGGAGGCAGGTGTTGTACTTAATTCATTTTCACAGCACTGCCAGTGTTATAATTTGTGTTTGTGTCCTGATCATTAGATGCATGTTTGATCCTTTTTGGACACTGCTGTGTGTACACCTTGATAATTAGAACTTATGACCATGGAACTGCTGTTTGATAATATTGGGCAATGAGTCTGTTGACTTGAGATGATTGATGTGTTAGGCTGCACAGTGCCTAGTAAGGGCACTCACATTGAGGACAGTGTCCTATCTGGTGGGTGTTACACGAAGCAGGAAGAACTGTAATGTTGTGCAAGGCTTTGCCTCATTTTGAGAATACATACATGTGCTGTAGTGTGCAGAGCAGAGGGATTGAAAGAAAGGTAAGGGCTAGTAGCTATTTGGGTGGTAGCTAATGCAGCCCCTGATGTTGAGGTTTTGTTGAACCTTTATGTAGCTTACATGTTTCATCTAAAGGCTGCTGGTGGAAAATCTCCTTCATGCAGTAATAACAGTGATTGTGCAGTAAAATTTGGTGGGCTGCAGCCATGGCATTTCCATTTTGAACAGTGTGATTAGTGCATTTCTTGGTGAATTCCTTGAACTGTGGATTTACTGTGCAAATGTGACACATAATACAGTGTGATAGTTTAAATGGGATGGTGAGCTTAATGATGGTCCAGTGTGCTATGAGAATGTATTGCATGTGGAATACTGAAGAGAGGGAACCAGTGCTTGTGGGGTAAATTTTGTGACTGTATCTGTGAATATAAATCATAGAATGCAATGAAAAATACAGTGGTAGAGGAAGTGTAGGTGAGAATTGTAGCAGGAGTCGTTTTTTTTTTTTTTTTTTTTTTTTTTTTTTTTTTTTTTCTCTCTCTTCATTTGAGAATATGACTCTTCCTATATGCAAGGTGAGCAAAATTTGCTGCCTACTATAGCACAAATGGATCCATAGAAAATGTCTTATTGTTTGGATCTGTTATGAATGCTTGGCACTCGAGATACTATTTAGCACACATTCAGATATTTTCATTTTTGTCAGGCAATATATTAGCTGGGGCCAATGAGACAGCAGGCAGGTTTGGATACTGTTAGCTTTCTATGATTCTTCTTGGACAAGAACATAAACAGTAGAGGAGTCCAAAATATATATTTTTGTGCAGGTTGTTTGGCGCAATGTGGAATAGGCGTGTATCTTGTATATCTAAGACTGCAGCACGTGTTCCCAGCGCTATGAAGCAATTTACTGACTGATTTCTAGTTGTACTTTTCTGCAAGGTAAACTCATTTCAACAACTTAACCCAGCTACATGAGAGGATTTGTAAATCTCATTTCATTGTGTTTCCAGGGTGCCTAATCTGTTACACAAATATTTCACCCATCGACATTAATCAATTTCACGGCATGATTCGAGTAAAAACAGCTTTTGCTGAGAAGTGTATAGTTTGTTAAGTTAATGTAAATGCAGTTGGCAGTTTTCTTGGTGTCTAGTACTAACCAGCGGCCACAAAATAACAAAATCTAACGATGAGTCTTAATGGGTGTGCCGGTATTTGCTAAATGAGGTTGTGCTACTTTCATCTGTGTGGGGCTAGGCGAGTGAGCAGTAGCGCGCCTGACGGTCAAGGGGAGAACTACTGTGGAGTTTTGAGCGTTTAAGATGGCGATGAGTGTGCGTGTAAGCAAATATGAGACACAAGGAGCAAAGAACAGAAAATCTGCCTCTAATAAAATGTATTTTACTGTTTTTTTTCTGTATATTTCTGTATTTGTTTCCCCCAATGGATCTTGAGTAGTGTAAGGTAATACTGATAGGTATCAATGATGCAAGTACTTGTATGTGTTTGGAACGAACGTCAGGTATAAATAGCAGTGCCAGGCGCTAGGTAGTTAATCTTTGCGCAGTGGCATTATCGTAACCAGTGAAGTATAACTGAGGTGCGATTATTGCTAGTTGAAAACTTTTACCAATACCCCGCCAGAGAGACGTGAAATACCGTCTCTGTGGCAATTTTTGGCAACCCCTGAGGGGGTGTAAGTGTCATAGAAACAATGCTTCAAACTGTGTTTATCTGTGTACTCATTCTGCACTTGTGGAAGTGTTTAGCTGATGGTTGTTAGGGACCATGTACACAGACTAGTCTGTGTTCACTGATCAATTGTGTACATGTCTTAGGGAGCTGGTGACAAACATACTCCTCAGTGTAAGATGTTGTGCAACTGCTATGTGTGAATAAAGATGCCAATGTGGACAGTTGAAATGTGGTTCTGTCTAGTGGCAATTCTTGCTCCATAGCATACTTGTGGTACACACATGCAGTGATTACTGATACATGTAGGATTTGACAAAACTTCTGTCAGAATTTAGTGGAGGAGACTAGGGCAGTACAGTGAGAGTTGGTGAGTGTGTGGGAGGCAGGTGTTGTACTTAATTCATTTTCACAGCACTGCCAGTGTTATAATTTGTGTTTGTGTCCTGATCATTAGATGCATGTTTGATCCTTTTTGGACACTGCTGTGTGTACACCTTGATAATTAGAACTTATGACCATGGAACTGCTGTTTGATAATATTGGGCAATGAGTCTGTTGACTTGAGATGATTGATGTGTTAGGCTGCACAGTGCCTAGTAAGGGCACTCACATTGAGGACAGTGTCCTATCTGGTGGGTGTTACACGAAGCAGGAAGAACTGTAATGTTGTGCAAGGCTTTGCCTCATTTTGAGAATACATACATGTGCTGTAGTGTGCAGAGCAGAGGGATTGAAAGAAAGGTAAGGGCTAGTAGCTATTTGGGTGGTAGCTAATGCAGCCCCTGATGTTGAGGTTTTGTTGAACCTTTATGTAGCTTACATGTTTCATCTAAAGGCTGCTGGTGGAAAATCTCCTTCATGCAGTAATAACAGTGATTGTGCAGTAAAATTTGGTGGGCTGCAGCCATGGCATTTCCATTTTGAACAGTGTGATTAGTGCATTTCTTGGTGAATTCCTTGAACTGTGGATTTACTGTGCAAATGTGACACATAATACAGTGTGATAGTTTAAATGGGATGGTGAGCTTAATGATGGTCCAGTGTGCTATGAGAATGTATTGCATGTGGAATACTGAAGAGAGGGAACCAGTGCTTGTGGGGTAAATTTTGTGACTGTATCTGTGAATATAAATCATAGAATGCAATGAAAAATACAGTGGTAGAGGAAGTGTAGGTGAGAATTGTAGCAGGAGTCGTTTTTTTTTTTTTTTTTTTTTTTTTTTTTTTTTTTTTTTCTCTCTCTTCATTTGAGAATATGACTCTTCCTATATGCAAGGTGAGCAAAATTTGCTGCCTACTATAGCACAAATGGATCCATAGAAAATGTCTTATTGTTTGGATCTGTTATGAATGCTTGGCACTCGAGATACTATTTAGCACACATTCAGATATTTTCATTTTTGTCAGGCAATATATTAGCTGGGGCCAATGAGACAGCAGGCAGGTTTGGATACTGTTAGCTTTCTATGATTCTTCTTGGACAAGAACATAAACAGTAGAGGAGTCCAAAATATATATTTTTGTGCAGGTTGTTTGGCGCAATGTGGAATAGGCGTGTATCTTGTATATCTAAGACTGCAGCACGTGTTCCCAGCGCTATGAAGCAATTTACTGACTGATTTCTAGTTGTACTTTTCTGCAAGGTAAACTCATTTCAACAACTTAACCCAGCTACATGAGAGGATTTGTAAATCTCATTTCATTGTGTTTCCAGGGTGCCTAATCTGTTACACAAATATTTCACCCATCGACATTAATCAATTTCACGGCATGATTCGAGTAAAAACAGCTTTTGCTGAGAAGTGTATAGTTTGTTAAGTTAATGTAAATGCAGTTGGCAGTTTTCTTGGTGTCTAGTACTAACCAGCGGCCACAAAATAACAAAATCTAACGATGAGTCTTAATGGGTGTGCCGGTATTTGCTAAATGAGGTTGTGCTACTTTCATCTGTGTGGGGCTAGGCGAGTGAGCAGTAGCGCGCCTGACGGTCAAGGGGAGAACTACTGTGGAGTTTTGAGCGTTTAAGATGGCGATGAGTGTGCGTGTAAGCAAATATTAGACACAAGGAGCAAAGAACAGAAAATCTGCCTCTAATAAAATGTATTTTACTGTTTTTTTTCTGTATATTTCTGTATTTGTTTCCCCCAATGGATCTTGAGTAGTGTAAGGTAATACTGATAGGTATCAATGATGCAAGTACTTGTATGTGTTTGGAACGAACGTCAGGTATAAATAGCAGTGCCAGGCGCTAGGTAGTTAATCTTTGCGCAGTGGCATTATCGTAACCAGTGAAGTATAACTGAGGTGCGATTATTGCTAGTTGAAAACTTTTACCAATACCCCGCCAGAGAGACGTGAAATACCGTCTCTGTGGCAATTTTTGGCAACCCCTGAGGGGGTGTAAGTGTCATAGAAACAATGCTTCAAACTGTGTTTATCTGTGTACTCATTCTGCACTTGTGGAAGTGTTTAGCTGATGGTTGTTAGGGACCATGTACACAGACTAGTCTGTGTTCACTGATCAATTGTGTACATGTCTTAGGGAGCTGGTGACAAACATACTCCTCAGTGTAAGATGTTGTGCAACTGCTATGTGTGAATAAAGATGCCAATGTGGACAGTTGAAATGTGGTTCTGTCTAGTGGCAATTCTTGCTCCATAGCATACTTGTGGTACACACATGCAGTGATTACTGATACATGTAGGATTTGACAAAACTTCTGTCAGAATTTAGTGGAGGAGACTAGGGCAGTACAGTGAGAGTTGGTGAGTGTGTGGGAGGCAGGTGTTGTACTTAATTCATTTTCACAGCACTGCCAGTGTTATAATTTGTGTTTGTGTCCTGATCATTAGATGCATGTTTGATCCTTTTTGGACACTGCTGTGTGTACACCTTGATAATTAGAACTTATGACCATGGAACTGCTGTTTGATAATATTGGGCAATGAGTCTGTTGACTTGAGATGATTGATGTGTTAGGCTGCACAGTGCCTAGTAAGGGCACTCACATTGAGGACAGTGTCCTATCTGGTGGGTGTTACACGAAGCAGGAAGAACTGTAATGTTGTGCAAGGCTTTGCCTCATTTTGAGAATACATACATGTGCTGTAGTGTGCAGAGCAGAGGGATTGAAAGAAAGGTAAGGGCTAGTAGCTATTTGGGTGGTAGCTAATGCAGCCCCTGATGTTGAGGTTTTGTTGAACCTTTATGTAGCTTACATGTTTCATCTAAAGGCTGCTGGTGGAAAATCTCCTTCATGCAGTAATAACAGTGATTGTGCAGTAAAATTTGGTGGGCTGCAGCCATGGCATTTCCATTTTGAACAGTGTGATTAGTGCATTTCTTGGTGAATTCCTTGAACTGTGGATTTACTGTGCAAATGTGACACATAATACAGTGTGATAGTTTAAATGGGATGGTGAGCTTAATGATGGTCCAGTGTGCTATGAGAATGTATTGCATGTGGAATACTGAAGAGAGGGAACCAGTGCTTGTGGGGTAAATTTTGTGACTGTATCTGTGAATATAAATCATAGAATGCAATGAAAAATACAGTGGTAGAGGAAGTGTAGGTGAGAATTGTAGCAGGAGTCGTTTTTTTTTTTTTTTTTTTTTTTTTTTTTTTTTTCTCTCTCTTCATTTGAGAATATGACTCTTCCTATATGCAAGGTGAGCAAAATTTGCTGCCTACTATAGCACAAATGGATCCATAGAAAATGTCTTATTGTTTGGATCTGTTATGAATGCTTGGCACTCGAGATACTATTTAGCACACATTCAGATATTTTCATTTTTGTCAGGCAATATATTAGCTGGGGCCAATGAGACAGCAGGCAGGTTTGGATACTGTTAGCTTTCTATGATTCTTCTTGGACAAGAACATAAACAGTAGAGGAGTCCAAAATATATATTTTTGTGCAGGTTGTTTGGCGCAATGTGGAATAGGCGTGTATCTTGTATATCTAAGACTGCAGCACGTGTTCCCAGCGCTATGAAGCAATTTACTGACTGATTTCTAGTTGTACTTTTCTGCAAGGTAAACTCATTTCAACAACTTAACCCAGCTACATGAGAGGATTTGTAAATCTCATTTCATTGTGTTTCCAGGGTGCCTAATCTGTTACACAAATATTTCACCCATCGACATTAATCAATTTCACGGCATGATTCGAGTAAAAACAGCTTTTGCTGAGAAGTGTATAGTTTGTTAAGTTAATGTAAATGCAGTTGGCAGTTTTCTTGGTGTCTAGTACTAACCAGCGGCCACAAAATAACAAAATCTAACGATGAGTCTTAATGGGTGTGCCGGTATTTGCTAAATGAGGTTGTGCTACTTTCATCTGTGTGGGGCTAGGCGAGTGAGCAGTAGCGCGCCTGACGGTCAAGGGGAGAACTACTGTGGAGTTTTGAGCGTTTAAGATGGCGATGAGTGTGCGTGTAAGCAAATATTAGACACAAGGAGCAAAGAACAGAAAATCTGCCTCTAATAAAATGTATTTTACTGTTTTTTTTCTGTATATTTCTGTATTTGTTTCCCCCAATGGATCTTGAGTAGTGTAAGGTAATACTGATAGGTATCAATGATGCAAGTACTTGTATGTGTTTGGAACGAACGTCAGGTATAAATAGCAGTGCCAGGCGCTAGGTAGTTAATCTTTGCGCAGTGGCATTATCGTAACCAGTGAAGTATAACTGAGGTGCGATTATTGCTAGTTGAAAACTTTTACCAATACCCCGCCAGAGAGACGTGAAATACCGTCTCTGTGGCAATTTTTGGCAACCCCTGAGGGGGTGTAAGTGTCATAGAAACAATGCTTCAAACTGTGTTTATCTGTGTACTCATTCTGCACTTGTGGAAGTGTTTAGCTGATGGTTGTTAGGGACCATGTACACAGACTAGTCTGTGTTCACTGATCAATTGTGTACATGTCTTAGGGAGCTGGTGACAAACATACTCCTCAGTGTAAGATGTTGTGCAACTGCTATGTGTGAATAAAGATGCCAATGTGGACAGTTGAAATGTGGTTCTGTCTAGTGGCAATTCTTGCTCCATAGCATACTTGTGGTACACACATGCAGTGATTACTGATACATGTAGGATTTGACAAAACTTCTGTCAGAATTTAGTGGAGGAGACTAGGGCAGTACAGTGAGAGTTGGTGAGTGTGTGGGAGGCAGGTGTTGTACTTAATTCATTTTCACAGCACTGCCAGTGTTATAATTTGTGTTTGTGTCCTGATCATTAGATGCATGTTTGATCCTTTTTGGACACTGCTGTGTGTACACCTTGATAATTAGAACTTATGACCATGGAACTGCTGTTTGATAATATTGGGCAATGAGTCTGTTGACTTGAGATGATTGATGTGTTAGGCTGCACAGTGCCTAGTAAGGGCACTCACATTGAGGACAGTGTCCTATCTGGTGGGTGTTACACGAAGCAGGAAGAACTGTAATGTTGTGCAAGGCTTTGCCTCATTTTGAGAATACATACATGTGCTGTAGTGTGCAGAGCAGAGGGATTGAAAGAAAGGTAAGGGCTAGTAGCTATTTGGGTGGTAGCTAATGCAGCCCCTGATGTTGAGGTTTTGTTGAACCTTTATGTAGCTTACATGTTTCATCTAAAGGCTGCTGGTGGAAAATCTCCTTCATGCAGTAATAACAGTGATTGTGCAGTAAAATTTGGTGGGCTGCAGCCATGGCATTTCCATTTTGAACAGTGTGATTAGTGCATTTCTTGGTGAATTCCTTGAACTGTGGATTTACTGTGCAAATGTGACACATAATACAGTGTGATAGTTTAAATGGGATGGTGAGCTTAATGATGGTCCAGTGTGCTATGAGAATGTATTGCATGTGGAATACTGAAGAGAGGGAACCAGTGCTTGTGGGGTAAATTTTGTGACTGTATCTGTGAATATAAATCATAGAATGCAATGAAAAATACAGTGGTAGAGGAAGTGTAGGTGAGAATTGTAGCAGGAGTCGTTTTTTTTTTTTTTTTTTTTTTTTTTTTTTTTTTTTCTCTCTCTTCATTTGAGAATATGACTCTTCCTATATGCAAGGTGAGCAAAATTTGCTGCCTACTATAGCACAAATGGATCCATAGAAAATGTCTTATTGTTTGGATCTGTTATGAATGCTTGGCACTCGAGATACTATTTAGCACACATTCAGATATTTTCATTTTTGTCAGGCAATATATTAGCTGGGGCCAATGAGACAGCAGGCAGGTTTGGATACTGTTAGCTTTCTATGATTCTTCTTGGACAAGAACATAAACAGTAGAGGAGTCCAAAATATATATTTTTGTGCAGGTTGTTTGGCGCAATGTGGAATAGGCGTGTATCTTGTATATCTAAGACTGCAGCACGTGTTCCCAGCGCTATGAAGCAATTTACTGACTGATTTCTAGTTGTACTTTTCTGCAAGGTAAACTCATTTCAACAACTTAACCCAGCTACATGAGAGGATTTGTAAATCTCATTTCATTGTGTTTCCAGGGTGCCTAATCTGTTACACAAATATTTCACCCATCGACATTAATCAATTTCACGGCATGATTCGAGTAAAAACAGCTTTTGCTGAGAAGTGTATAGTTTGTTAAGTTAATGTAAATGCAGTTGGCAGTTTTCTTGGTGTCTAGTACTAACCAGCGGCCACAAAATAACAAAATCTAACGATGAGTCTTAATGGGTGTGCCGGTATTTGCTAAATGAGGTTGTGCTACTTTCATCTGTGTGGGGCTAGGCGAGTGAGCAGTAGCGCGCCTGACGGTCAAGGGGAGAACTACTGTGGAGTTTTGAGCGTTTAAGATGGCGATGAGTGTGCGTGTAAGCAAATATTAGACACAAGGAGCAAAGAACAGAAAATCTGCCTCTAATAAAATGTATTTTACTGTTTTTTTTCTGTATATTTCTGTATTTGTTTCCCCCAATGGATCTTGAGTAGTGTAAGGTAATACTGATAGGTATCAATGATGCAAGTACTTGTATGTGTTTGGAACGAACGTCAGGTATAAATAGCAGTGCCAGGCGCTAGGTAGTTAATCTTTGCGCAGTGGCATTATCGTAACCAGTGAAGTATAACTGAGGTGCGATTATTGCTAGTTGAAAACTTTTACCAATACCCCGCCAGAGAGACGTGAAATACCGTCTCTGTGGCAATTTTTGGCAACCCCTGAGGGGGTGTAAGTGTCATAGAAACAATGCTTCAAACTGTGTTTATCTGTGTACTCATTCTGCACTTGTGGAAGTGTTTAGCTGATGGTTGTTAGGGACCATGTACACAGACTAGTCTGTGTTCACTGATCAATTGTGTACATGTCTTAGGGAGCTGGTGACAAACATACTCCTCAGTGTAAGATGTTGTGCAACTGCTATGTGTGAATAAAGATGCCAATGTGGACAGTTGAAATGTGGTTCTGTCTAGTGGCAATTCTTGCTCCATAGCATACTTGTGGTACACACATGCAGTGATTACTGATACATGTAGGATTTGACAAAACTTCTGTCAGAATTTAGTGGAGGAGACTAGGGCAGTACAGTGAGAGTTGGTGAGTGTGTGGGAGGCAGGTGTTGTACTTAATTCATTTTCACAGCACTGCCAGTGTTATAATTTGTGTTTGTGTCCTGATCATTAGATGCATGTTTGATCCTTTTTGGACACTGCTGTGTGTACACCTTGATAATTAGAACTTATGACCATGGAACTGCTGTTTGATAATATTGGGCAATGAGTCTGTTGACTTGAGATGATTGATGTGTTAGGCTGCACAGTGCCTAGTAAGGGCACTCACATTGAGGACAGTGTCCTATCTGGTGGGTGTTACACGAAGCAGGAAGAACTGTAATGTTGTGCAAGGCTTTGCCTCATTTTGAGAATACATACATGTGCTGTAGTGTGCAGAGCAGAGGGATTGAAAGAAAGGTAAGGGCTAGTAGCTATTTGGGTGGTAGCTAATGCAGCCCCTGATGTTGAGGTTTTGTTGAACCTTTATGTAGCTTACATGTTTCATCTAAAGGCTGCTGGTGGAAAATCTCCTTCATGCAGTAATAACAGTGATTGTGCAGTAAAATTTGGTGGGCTGCAGCCATGGCATTTCCATTTTGAACAGTGTGATTAGTGCATTTCTTGGTGAATTCCTTGAACTGTGGATTTACTGTGCAAATGTGACACATAATACAGTGTGATAGTTTAAATGGGATGGTGAGCTTAATGATGGTCCAGTGTGCTATGAGAATGTATTGCATGTGGAATACTGAAGAGAGGGAACCAGTGCTTGTGGGGTAAATTTTGTGACTGTATCTGTGAATATAAATCATAGAATGCAATGAAAAATACAGTGGTAGAGGAAGTGTAGGTGAGAATTGTAGCAGGAGTCGTTTTTTTTTTTTTTTTTTTTTTTTTTTTTTTTTTTTCTCTCTCTTCATTTGAGAATATGACTCTTCCTATATGCAAGGTGAGCAAAATTTGCTGCCTACTATAGCACAAATGGATCCATAGAAAATGTCTTATTGTTTGGATCTGTTATGAATGCTTGGCACTCGAGATACTATTTAGCACACATTCAGATATTTTCATTTTTGTCAGGCAATATATTAGCTGGGGCCAATGAGACAGCAGGCAGGTTTGGATACTGTTAGCTTTCTATGATTCTTCTTGGACAAGAACATAAACAGTAGAGGAGTCCAAAATATATATTTTTGTGCAGGTTGTTTGGCGCAATGTGGAATAGGCGTGTATCTTGTATATCTAAGACTGCAGCACGTGTTCCCAGCGCTATGAAGCAATTTACTGACTGATTTCTAGTTGTACTTTTCTGCAAGGTAAACTCATTTCAACAACTTAACCCAGCTACATGAGAGGATTTGTAAATCTCATTTCATTGTGTTTCCAGGGTGCCTAATCTGTTACACAAATATTTCACCCATCGACATTAATCAATTTCACGGCATGATTCGAGTAAAAACAGCTTTTGCTGAGAAGTGTATAGTTTGTTAAGTTAATGTAAATGCAGTTGGCAGTTTTCTTGGTGTCTAGTACTAACCAGCGGCCACAAAATAACAAAATCTAACGATGAGTCTTAATGGGTGTGCCGGTATTTGCTAAATGAGGTTGTGCTACTTTCATCTGTGTGGGGCTAGGCGAGTGAGCAGTAGCGCGCCTGACGGTCAAGGGGAGAACTACTGTGGAGTTTTGAGCGTTTAAGATGGCGATGAGTGTGCGTGTAAGCAAATATTAGACACAAGGAGCAAAGAACAGAAAATCTGCCTCTAATAAAATGTATTTTACTGTTTTTTTTCTGTATATTTCTGTATTTGTTTCCCCCAATGGATCTTGAGTAGTGTAAGGTAATACTGATAGGTATCAATGATGCAAGTACTTGTATGTGTTTGGAACGAACGTCAGGTATAAATAGCAGTGCCAGGCGCTAGGTAGTTAATCTTTGCGCAGTGGCATTATCGTAACCAGTGAAGTATAACTGAGGTGCGATTATTGCTAGTTGAAAACTTTTACCAATACCCCGCCAGAGAGACGTGAAATACCGTCTCTGTGGCAATTTTTGGCAACCCCTGAGGGGGTGTAAGTGTCATAGAAACAATGCTTCAAACTGTGTTTATCTGTGTACTCATTCTGCACTTGTGGAAGTGTTTAGCTGATGGTTGTTAGGGACCATGTACACAGACTAGTCTGTGTTCACTGATCAATTGTGTACATGTCTTAGGGAGCTGGTGACAAACATACTCCTCAGTGTAAGATGTTGTGCAACTGCTATGTGTGAATAAAGATGCCAATGTGGACAGTTGAAATGTGGTTCTGTCTAGTGGCAATTCTTGCTCCATAGCATACTTGTGGTACACACATGCAGTGATTACTGATACATGTAGGATTTGACAAAACTTCTGTCAGAATTTAGTGGAGGAGACTAGGGCAGTACAGTGAGAGTTGGTGAGTGTGTGGGAGGCAGGTGTTGTACTTAATTCATTTTCACAGCACTGCCAGTGTTATAATTTGTGTTTGTGTCCTGATCATTAGATGCATGTTTGATCCTTTTTGGACACTGCTGTGTGTACACCTTGATAATTAGAACTTATGACCATGGAACTGCTGTTTGATAATATTGGGCAATGAGTCTGTTGACTTGAGATGATTGATGTGTTAGGCTGCACAGTGCCTAGTAAGGGCACTCACATTGAGGACAGTGTCCTATCTGGTGGGTGTTACACGAAGCAGGAAGAACTGTAATGTTGTGCAAGGCTTTGCCTCATTTTGAGAATACATACATGTGCTGTAGTGTGCAGAGCAGAGGGATTGAAAGAAAGGTAAGGGCTAGTAGCTATTTGGGTGGTAGCTAATGCAGCCCCTGATGTTGAGGTTTTGTTGAACCTTTATGTAGCTTACATGTTTCATCTAAAGGCTGCTGGTGGAAAATCTCCTTCATGCAGTAATAACAGTGATTGTGCAGTAAAATTTGGTGGGCTGCAGCCATGGCATTTCCATTTTGAACAGTGTGATTAGTGCATTTCTTGGTGAATTCCTTGAACTGTGGATTTACTGTGCAAATGTGACACATAATACAGTGTGATAGTTTAAATGGGATGGTGAGCTTAATGATGGTCCAGTGTGCTATGAGAATGTATTGCATGTGGAAATACTGAAGAGAGGGAACCAGTGCTTGTGGGGTAAATTTTGTGACTGTATCTGTGAATATAAATCATAGAATGCAATGAAAAATACAGTGGTAGAGGAAGTGTAGGTGAGAATTGTAGCAGGAGTCGTTTTTTTTTTTTTTTTTTTTTTTTTCTCTCTCTTCATTTGAGAATATGACTCTTCCTATATGCAAGGTGAGCAAAATTTGCTGCCTACTATAGCACAAATGGATCCATAGAAAATGTCTTATTGTTTGGATCTGTTATGAATGCTTGGCACTCGAGATACTATTTAGCACACATTCAGATATTTTCATTTTTGTCAGGCAATATATTAGCTGGGGCCAATGAGACAGCAGGCAGGTTTGGATACTGTTAGCTTTCTATGATTCTTCTTGGACAAGAACATAAACAGTAGAGGAGTCCAAAATATATATTTTTGTGCAGGTTGTTTGGCGCAATGTGGAATAGGCGTGTATCTTGTATATCTAAGACTGCAGCACGTGTTCCCAGCGCTATGAAGCAATTTACTGACTGATTTCTAGTTGTACTTTTCTGCAAGGTAAACTCATTTCAACAACTTAACCCAGCTACATGAGAGGATTTGTAAATCTCATTTCATTGTGTTTCCAGGGTGCCTAATCTGTTACACAAATATTTCACCCATCGACATTAATCAATTTCACGGCATGATTCGAGTAAAACAGCTTTTGCTGAGAAGTGTATAGTTTGTTAAGTTAATGTAAATGCAGTTGGCAGTTTTCTTGGTGTCTAGTACTAACCAGCGGCCACAAAATAACAAAATCTAACGATGAGTCTTAATGGGTGTGCCGGTATTTGCTAAATGAGGTTGTGCTACTTTCATCTGTGTGGGGCTAGGCGAGTGAGCAGTAGCGCGCCTGACGGTCAAGGGGAGAACTACTGTGGAGTTTTGAGCGTTTAAGATGGCGATGAGTGTGCGTGTAAGCAAATATTAGACACAAGGAGCAAAGAACAGAAAATCTGCCTCTAATAAAATGTATTTTACTGTTTTTTTTCTGTATATTTCTGTATTTGTTTCCCCCAATGGATCTTGAGTAGTGTAAGGTAATACTGATAGGTATCAATGATGCAAGTACTTGTATGTGTTTGGAACGAACGTCAGGTATAAATAGCAGTGCCAGGCGCTAGGTAGTTAATCTTTGCGCAGTGGCATTATCGTAACCAGTGAAGTATAACTGAGGTGCGATTATTGCTAGTTGAAAACTTTTACCAATACCCCGCCAGAGAGACGTGAAATACCGTCTCTGTGGCAATTTTTGGCAACCCCTGAGGGGGTGTAAGTGTCATAGAAACAATGCTTCAAACTGTGTTTATCTGTGTACTCATTCTGCACTTGTGGAAGTGTTTAGCTGATGGTTGTTAGGGACCATGTACACAGACTAGTCTGTGTTCACTGATCAATTGTGTACATGTCTTAGGGAGCTGGTGACAAACATACTCCTCAGTGTAAGATGTTGTGCAACTGCTATGTGTGAATAAAGATGCCAATGTGGACAGTTGAAATGTGGTTCTGTCTAGTGGCAATTCTTGCTCCATAGCATACTTGTGGTACACACATGCAGTGATTACTGATACATGTAGGATTTGACAAAACTTCTGTCAGAATTTAGTGGAGGAGACTAGGGCAGTACAGTGAGAGTTGGTGAGTGTGTGGGAGGCAGGTGTTGTACTTAATTCATTTTCACAGCACTGCCAGTGTTATAATTTGTGTTTGTGTCCTGATCATTAGATGCATGTTTGATCCTTTTTGGACACTGCTGTGTGTACACCTTGATAATTAGAACTTATGACCATGGAACTGCTGTTTGATAATATTGGGCAATGAGTCTGTTGACTTGAGATGATTGATGTGTTAGGCTGCACAGTGCCTAGTAAGGGCACTCACATTGAGGACAGTGTCCTATCTGGTGGGTGTTACACGAAGCAGGAAGAACTGTAATGTTGTGCAAGGCTTTGCCTCATTTTGAGAATACATACATGTGCTGTAGTGTGCAGAGCAGAGGGATTGAAAGAAAGGTAAGGGCTAGTAGCTATTTGGGTGGTAGCTAATGCAGCCCCTGATGTTGAGGTTTGTTGAACCTTTATGTAGCTTACATGTTTCATCTAAAGGCTGCTGGTGGAAAATCTCCTTCATGCAGTAATAACAGTGATTGTGCAGTAAAATTTGGTGGGCTGCAGCCATGGCATTTCCATTTTGAACAGTGTGATTAGTGCATTTCTTGGTGAATTCCTTGAACTGTGGATTTACTGTGCAAATGTGACACATAATACAGTGTGATAGTTTAAATGGGATGGTGAGCTTAATGATGGTCCAGTGTGCTATGAGAATGTATTGCATGTGGAATACTGAAGAGAGGGAACCAGTGCTTTGTGGGGTAAATTTTGTGACTGTATCTGTGAATATAAATCATAGAATGCAATGAAAAATACAGTGGTAGAGGAAGTGTAGGTGAGAATTGTAGCAGGAGTCGTTTTTTTTTTTTTTTTTTTTTTTTTTCTCTCTCTTCATTTGAGAATATGACTCTTCCTATATGCAAGGTGAGCAAAATTTGCTGCCTACTATAGCACAAATGGATCCATAGAAAATGTCTTATTGTTTGGATCTGTTATGAATGCTTGGCACTCGAGATACTATTTAGCACACATTCAGATATTTTCATTTTTGTCAGGCAATATATTAGCTGGGGGCCAATGAGACAGCAGGCAGGTTTGGATACTGTTAGCTTTCTATGATTCTTCTTGGACAAGAACATAAACAGTAGAGGAGTCCAAAATATATATTTTTGTGCAGGTTGTTTGGCGCAATGTGGAATAGGCGTGTATCTTGTATATCTAAGACTGCAGCACGTGTTCCCAGCGCTATGAAGCAATTTACTGACTGATTTCTAGTTGTACTTTTCTGCAAGGTAAACTCATTTCAACAACTTAACCCAGCTACATGAGAGGATTTGTAAATCTCATTTCATTGTGTTTCCAGGGTGCCTAATCTGTTACACAAATATTTCACCCATCGACATTAATCAATTTCACGGCATGATTCGAGTAAAAACAGCTTTTGCTGAGAAGTGTATAGTTTGTTAAGTTAATGTAAATGCAGTTGGCAGTTTTCTTGGTGTCTAGTACTAACCAGCGGCCACAAAATAACAAAATCTAACGATGAGTCTTAATGGGTGTGCCGGTATTTGCTAAATGAGGTTGTGCTACTTTCATCTGTGTGGGGCTAGGCGAGGTGAGCAGTAGCGCGCCTGACGGTCAAGGGGAGAACTACTGTGGAGTTTTGAGCGTTTAAGATGGCGATGAGTGTGCGTGTAAGCAAATATTAGACACAAGGAGCAAAGAACAGAAAATCTGCCTCTAATAAAATGTATTTTACTGTTTTTTTTCTGTATATTTCTGTATTTGTTTCCCCCAATGGATCTTGAGTAGTGTAAGGTAATACTGATAGGTATCAATGATGCAAGTACTTGTATGTGTTTGGAACGAACGTCAGGTATAAATAGCAGTGCCAGGCGCTAGGTAGTTAATCTTTGCGCAGTGGCATTATCGTAACCAGTGAAGTATAACTGAGGTGCGATTATTGCTAGTTGAAAACTTTTACCAATACCCCGCCAGAGAGACGTGAAATACCGTCTCTGTGGCAATTTTTGGCAACCCCTGAGGGGGTGTAAGTGTCATAGAAACAATGCTTCAAACTGTGTTTATCTGTGTACTCATTCTGCACTTGTGGAAGTGTTTAGCTGATGGTTGTTAGGGACCATGTACACAGACTAGTCTGTGTTCACTGATCAATTGTGTACATGTCTTAGGGAGCTGGTGACAAACATACTCCTCAGTGTAAGATGTTGTGCAACTGCTATGTGTGAATAAAGATGCCAATGTGGACAGTTGAAATGTGGTTCTGTCTAGTGGCAATTCTTGCTCCATAGCATACTTGTGGTACACACATGCAGTGATTACTGATACATGTAGGATTTGACAAAACTTCTGTCAGAATTTAGTGGAGGAGACTAGGGCAGTACAGTGAGAGTTGGTGAGTGTGTGGGAGGCAGGTGTTGTACTTAATTCATTTTCACAGCACTGCCAGTGTTATAATTTGTGTTTGTGTCCTGATCATTAGATGCATGTTTGATCCTTTTTGGACACTGCTGTGTGTACACCTTGATAATTAGAACTTATGACCATGGAACTGCTGTTTGATAATATTGGGCAATGAGTCTGTTGACTTGAGATGATTGATGTGTTAGGCTGCACAGTGCCTAGTAAGGGCACTCACATTGAGGACAGTGTCCTATCTGGTGGGTGTTACACGAAGCAGGAAGAACTGTAATGTTGTGCAAGGCTTTGCCTCATTTTGAGAATACATACATGTGCTGTAGTGTGCAGAGCAGAGGGATTGAAAGAAAGGTAAGGGCTAGTAGCTATTTGGGTGGTAGCTAATGCAGCCCCTGATGTTGAGGTTTTGTTGAACCTTTATGTAGCTTACATGTTTCATCTAAAGGCTGCTGGTGGAAAATCTCCTTCATGCAGTAATAACAGTGATTGTGCAGTAAAATTTGGTGGGCTGCAGCCATGGCATTTCCATTTTGAACAGTGTGATTAGTGCATTTCTTGGTGAATTCCTTGAACTGTGGATTTACTGTGCAAATGTGACACATAATACAGTGTGATAGTTTAAATGGGATGGTGAGCTTAATGATGGTCCAGTGTGCTATGAGAATGTATTGCATGTGGAATACTGAAGAGAGGGAACCAGTGCTTGTGGGGTAAATTTTGTGACTGTATCTGTGAATATAAATCATAGAATGCAATGAAAAATACAGTGGTAGAGGAAGTGTAGGTGAGAATTGTAGCAGGAGTCGTTTTTTTTTTTTTTTTTTTTTTTTTTTTTTTTTTTTTTTTTTTCTCTCTCTTCATTTGAGAATATGACTCTTCCTATATGCAAGGTGAGCAAAATTTGCTGCCTACTATAGCACAAATGGATCCATAGAAAATGTCTTATTGTTTGGATCTGTTATGAATGCTTGGCACTCGAGATACTATTTAGCACACATTCAGATATTTTCATTTTTGTCAGGCAATATATTAGCTGGGGCCAATGAGACAGCAGGCAGGTTTGGATACTGTTAGCTTTCTATGATTCTTCTTGGACAAGAACATAAACAGTAGAGGAGTCCAAAATATATATTTTTGTGCAGGTTGTTTGGCGCAATGTGGAATAGGCGTGTATCTTGTATATCTAAGACTGCAGCACGTGTTCCCAGCGCTATGAAGCAATTTACTGACTGATTTCTAGTTGTACTTTTCTGCAAGGTAAACTCATTTCAACAACTTAACCCAGCTACATGAGAGGATTTGTAAATCTCATTTCATTGTGTTTCCAGGGTGCCTAATCTGTTACACAAATATTTCACCCATCGACATTAATCAATTTCACGGCATGATTCGAGTAAAAACAGCTTTTGCTGAGAAGTGTATAGTTTGTTAAGTTAATGTAAATGCAGTTGGCAGTTTTCTTGTGTCTAGTACTAACCAGCGGCCACAAAATAACAAAATCTAACGATGAGTCTTAATGGGTGTGCCGGTATTTGCTAAATGAGGTTGTGCTACTTTCATCTGTGTGGGGCTAGGCGAGTGAGCAGTAGCGCGCCTGACGGTCAAGGGGAGAACTACTGTGGAGTTTTGAGCGTTTAAGATGGCGATGAGTGTGCGTGTAAGCAAAT
>NW_026048370.1:0-28689 GCF_023864345.2 Schistocerca serialis cubense | reverse complement strand
CTCTTAACCTGTTCTTCAATATTGATTGAGTCTATCTGCCTCGACAGATCCTCCACTACACCTTCCAATGTCAGATACTGCATTTCTAACTGAGTTTATTTCTTTGGTAGCTGCCTGAATTTTTGTGTTTAATGTTCCAGATACTTCAGCTATTTCACTTTTCAACCTGTTTCTGCATTTTCTGAATTTGATCACTGATCTTAGTTTGCACCTCACCCAAATGGGTATTTAATTCAGGCCGTAATTTCTTTATGCAGATCTGTTTTTGATTGTGCCTAGCTGTGTTTTTAACTGATTCGCTTACAGCATCTAATCGGGGCGTTAACAGTCTCATTTTGTGTTTTTATAGTCTCATTTTGTGTTTTTACTGATTCGCTTACAGCATCTAATCGGGCGTTAACAGTCTCATTTTGTGTTTTTATAGTCTCATTTACTGCGTCAAACTGTTGTTTCAGCATTTCCATTAACGCACCGAGGTCATTTGTAGCTGCAGCGGGAAGAATTTGGACTTTAGGGTCACTTTCCCCTGTTACAGACATGGTTAGTTCAGTTTCCACACGGGAACCTACCGTTCGCGATCGTAAAGGGTATGGAATACTATTAACGGTCTTCACTCCCGTCTCCTGTTGTCACCTGTCTCTGTTTACTATCTGCCATTTTCGTCAGTAAATAAGGTGCTACGTAAGGCTTTCGTCGTTTGTCAGTTGACGTGGTGAGTCCGCTAAGAGCACCACTCTCGCGTGAGCAAACAAATGAAATTCTATCTGGCGGAAAAGACAGATGGAACCTAACCGTTTCAGACAAATGAATGAAGATGCTCTTCACTGCAAATTGCGCACACTATCCACCATGTTGAAAATGCAATACAGGTATACTAACAATGGGGAGAAATAATTTTCTATTATCAGGACTACGAAGAATTTTACTTTGAAAGATAAAAATAAAAGCAGATTTTCTATAGCGGGAAGGAGATAGAAAGGATGTGGATCGACTTGGAAAAAGCAACGTTGCTACTGAAGCACTACACTGCGTATGCAAAATTCTGACTTACTTTTTGATGGCTTGAATACCGCTATGTTGTCTCAGCAAATTCACGTCTCTTTTCTTTTCCTTTCTCTCGATAATTAAACTGCGTTATCGACCAGCGTATTTTCTGTCTTACTCACAGAGAGATGATGTGTACATGAAACGACAGAACATTTATTAACACAAGCACATAGAAAGTTTTCCAAGAATCTGAACTAATTTATTGGTCAAGTCCCTGTTCGGGCGCCAAGTGTGATGTTACAAAATAGAAGTGATGTCTGTTATTCAGTGGTCCTACTGTTCTCTTCAATGAAGTGGATGAGATTTAGCTTACTGTTTTATCAATCGCAATTGGCGTAAGAATCATGGATTGACCATTGTCATAAAATATTGCATTATGAGATGTGAATAGTTTTTACTTGCGGTTTCGCGTGGCTTGAGGCAGTCTCAACTAGCGTGCTATTGATTAAGAAATTGCGTTATCGTCTTTCTAATTACTTCATGATCGTAGATACGATCATACCCGGTTGTGAAGTTATTGTTATGACAAAACAATTTCCTAAGGGACCAGAAAGTTCTTAAGGGCGCAAAAACAACTGTAACATCACACAAAAGGGAAATTCGATATTAAAGCTGATGCAAGAAGACGATAAAACAGTTTTCTTTTTATCAATGTAACACGCACATTAGACTGCTGATCTTGGTGTCTGTAATATTAGCAAAATGCATAATTAAAATGAAAATAATACTGAGGAGATAATAGGAATGAGCACTGCTAAATGATTCAGTATTCCCAGAACAAATATTTATTATAACTAAAACATATATCGTACCTTAAGCTTAATACAACAATGACGGTAGATTTTTATGTCCATATCATGTCCATTGAGCGCTCTTTTATATAGCCATTGTCCTCTTGAGTCGCTCGTGCTTCGTCACGGTAAGTTACAACAGTTCTTCTTCCTACACTTCACTCAAAACTTAAACCTAACACGTTTTTATACATTTAGTAAAAAATTAGATCAGACTGCCACAGATCTGCGTCCGTCTTACTTGAGAAAAACAGTACAAGTCTTTTTAGCGCTCAAGGCTTCATTTGTTCTCCAGCGAACAAAATAGTGAAGGATCGCATATCCATCCGTACTTTTCTGTTTATATTGCCGCCCAAAGACGACGAATTACATTATCTAGAAAATTCCACCGTCGCCATGCGACGCCTTATTATATATTAATCATTCTTTATAAACAAGTATTTGCCTTCTGGCTGAATTTGCTGTTTTAATTAAGCCAAAAATAGCGAATATCACATTGCCTCCCATGAGGAGAGAGGGAATGCCGAAGGATTACCTCGATCCTCATGTCCTCATGAGATATTCGTGATTTTTGGTGTGACATTTACATAACGTTACTGGCGTACAAAGTACATAAATTGAAATCACATTTATAAACGTATATCAGATATTTATCATTTTTCAAAATAAAGTTTTTCATTCTTTGTTCATCAGTCACTTCATTCCATAATACCAAGATTAACATTTATGTGCATATTTAAGTTTGGTCCATATTTGCTTATAACAATAAGTGAACGTTCATTTCGCACTTCAGGGGATAGAATTCAGGAATTACTTTCTCTTGAGCTTAACAACTAATACATAAGTACAGTGAGTGCTTATTTTCACTAAACTAGAGTGGACAATGTTCGAGCATCTGTTGACTCCTTGTGGTTCAATTACAGTTTCATAACGTAGCACTACACTTCGTGATGCTTTCACTTTCTGTGTTAGCTGTCTACGGCGTTCATTATGCAGTACATCTGTCCTTTCCACTGTGGTGCCAGGAATTCAAGTGGCTTCCCGGGTTTTTATTTACAATATGAAACAGAAGAAGTGGAAAATTATTAGTATGACTTACAAGCTACTGGATACATTTGTTAAGGGTCGGGACTGGTCTGGAGTTTAGGGTCTTCCTATAGTGCACATTCATTTTCTTTGTCCATCAAGAGACAGGATTATAATTCATTTTAGCAGTGTTCAGGAGTGCCGGTATTAATGGCTTTAAGGTCTGAGTAATCTAACAATCTACTTCTCACTCATCTTAACTTCAACTCAAGAAAATTGCTTAATTTACATATGAAAATGTAGTCACACAAGTGTACAAATGTCTTTCCTCCAGTATGTACGATTGAAGTTATGGCGGTTAGCAGTTTAAAGTTTGGATTGTTTCGTCACCCACACGTCAGCCACTCACAGCGGCTGCACAGTGTTGCGTGAGCTCCAATACTTAGTATCCGTTCGCGCTCAGGCTGTAACAGAGCTGGTGGTCGTCGAGTGCTCCTTTTTTTTTTTTGTGAACTTCGTATCACACGAGTGCATCGATACAAACACCTCGCGCACGTTTTCCATCGGAGGAGCCAGACACCTAAGCTGCCTCCATACTTCTCTGTCAACTGCCTCCCATGAGGCTCACAGGTAAGTGACGACGAATGTTTTAGCTGTCGCTGCACTTAGAACAACACTGAACTTTGCGTTCCACCTGTTGTCGTAGCCTTGACTTCTTTTTACACTTGCAGTACAACACTACCACTAATATACAGTGAACAGTTACTTTTATTATGCACGTCGCACTTTAGTGTGCATCTTCACACAGCATTCGTGCTTAGTTCCTTCGCCGATGGAGTTCATTTACAAAACAATTAATTTTGCAGGTTTCCTCCATTGGTACAGAAAGACTTATATTCTACTATTTACAAAAGATCACTTACGAGCTAATATTTACAATTAATGGTCACTCCTTTTGTTAAGTCCAGTGAACAACTGCTTTATGAATGGACTCTTTATATCTCAAGGTTTACTTTCACTAGTGAACCTAAAAATATTCTTTCAAACTTTCTTTTAAGGGCTCATCTCCTCATTATGAGAACTACAGGCTTCGCAACACTCGTTGCATTTATTCTCTAGTGCACCCAAGATCATTTTCTACTGCCACGCAGCATATCTACTACATAACGAGTACGCATTTAATGCTGAATCTTTTTTTTTTTTTTTTTTTTTTTTTTTATAAATTTGAGGGCAGACTGGATAACAATAGGTCTCCCTCTTCGCTTCATGTACTCAGCAATCGTTCTCTGTTAAAAAAAATAGGGTAACGCGTGTCTACTATTTTTCGCATGAATGGAATTACCGACAGTTCACTGGGTTTACGCAACCGGTCCATAACAAACATTACCAAAGCTAGCGAAGTTCATCACGCTACATGTCTCATTTCTCATAAGCACTGCTTTGCCCCGAAGCACACGTGCCTTTTACAAGTCGACCCTTGGTCTGGGTTAATGAACCAGGATCAAAAGGAACGGGCAGAAGGAAAATGGATTTCATAAGAGGAGTGTCTTAGGAGACATTTTTGCAATAAAATCTGCATGTAAATTAAATTATCATAATAAACATAGGCACATATATAAATTTCAACCTCTTTCATTACAGCATACTTTGCTACTTCTACGTCTTACTCAGGTTATAGTCAGTATTAAGTTTAAATATCACTGCATTGCTTGTTCTTTAGATTAGCCTTCAATTAGGGTATTGAATGGTCGCTAGATTACACTACAAATCTTCTGAAGATCTTTACTTGGACTTATTTATGATACAGGGGGCTTGCTGTGTGGTTATTTAGTAACTTGATTCTACTGAAATCAATTCGTCAGCTAACATTCCTCATATACTCTTTACATTGGGCTCAGATCACAGGGAAATAGTTTACTTTCATAGCAATTAATGGCCTCGTGGAGTACTTACGCTACATTATTGATGCTTCATGGTTTGCCTCCATTTGTACTGTATTTCACCTTACTTAGTTTACTACAGCTTATTGTCTCCTTGCGTGAACACATGTGGGTTACCACTTGTTTTTCCATTTAACAGCACGCTTTAACTGAACTTTAAGCTATTTCTTCTACTCCTGTCCACTGTCTGGACTGTTTGAACATGTACCCTTTTTTTTTTAAGCAGGTAATTTGGGCTTTTACTACAGAACTTCAAGTACTTACATTACTAAAAATAAATCTATAAATATTCTTGTACCTTGAGAGAAGTGCTTATTTACGCATCCTTCTCCATTTCTCACCTTTACATATTTATATAGCTCCGGGCAATCGCCTCGCAAGCACTTTTTTTTTTTTTTAATACTAACTTAAAATTAAATTGAAATTCTTGGTGCAACCCCAGTTTCCTGCTTCAGCTTGTTGAAGAAATATCAGTTCATGTCCATCACTATAAACAATTTTTCCATACATAGCATTTAATACTTAAAGTTTACATGTAGTAGCCGTTACTACGTAGTCAGTGCGCTGTTCAACACAATACTTATTATTAACAGTTCACACAAGGAAATTTCCAGTACGCAAGAGGTAAGAAACCAAAACAGATGCTATCTGCAGTTGAGGCTGTGTCTGTAAACTAACTCTTTGTTTCAATGGACCAATCGCTCCCGATATGGAGCAGCCCTGAATCGGCAATGATAAAACTTTTGAAACAGAAGACACCTGTCTGAAGAGACATGATGACATCACATTGATGTTTGCTCCTGTATCAACAATGGCTGTGACAGGAATGTTGGCAATAGAAATCTTAATCGAAGCCTGGACCTGTTCATCATAAATGTCATTAATGTCTTGAGCTTCTAGGTCAGGTGCAAGGTCATCTCGTAAGTCGGTCTCATGGTCGTACCGTATCGCATTAACATACTCAGAATCAGAGTATTCGTTAGTACCCCCACTGGAACCGGCAGCGACCTCTAGGAGGCTGAAAGGTGCTGCCTCTAATTTTCCGCAGGATGTTTAACCTGTTTGTCATTCATGGCCTTAAGTGTTTGTTCCGTTTCATATTGGTGCTGGTTATGTGGTACAAATGCCGGTGTAGAGGGGTAAAATCCACTGGGTGCATTCACTTGTGAATAAAATACTTGAGACGTCTGCTGTCGCCCGATCTTTTGGTTGCCGGCAGAATCATTTCCTTGTGAAGGAAAGTTCGCATTTGGTACCGTTTGAAAATTGTTCCGCGGTCCTCTATTCTGTGAAAAGTTGTTCTGATGTGCTGGGTGGCCTCCGCCTTACCCATGCCACTTGCTATTTTTCGACCTATAACTTTGATTGTACACTGGTCCATTTGAAAAATTGCCACTAGTTTGTGGAGAATTTCCATACTGCTCAGGCGCAGAATTAAAGGGTGGGTTTCCGTACTGATGTTGTTCCTGGTGGTTGTAAATTGGGTGGTATCTCTGCTGATTACTGTAATTGGTTTTCTGCTTCCGTTTAAAGTTATTGCCGTTTGCGTTTTGATAACCGCTGGCAGGTTGGTAACAGCGGTCGCAGTAGCTCGCTCTTTCCTTGGGCGCATTGTTGTCCGCGTGCGATGCATTCTGCTGGCTGCCAGGGAAGAATTTGCCGCTGCCAACCTTGGAGCGCACATCCTCGCTAATTAAATCTAAGGAATCCAGCACAGAAAGGAATACATCCGTGTCTTCTTCGGACACATTTACTAATTTCTCTCTAATAGACACAGGGAGTTTGCTTTTGAGAATCATAATTACGTCCTTGGAAGAAATCGGAGAATCCCAGAATTTAATTTTTTCTAGATACTTCTCAAAGTATCGCCGGAGACTTCCATGCTTCTCATTGAAAATTTCCGCACCATACACCTCCTTCCTTAATCTTTGCTGTACCCCATTACTCCAAAATTTTGCCAAGAACATTTTCTCAAACTCTTCATAATTCCTACACGTGTCTACCATTTCCGTTCCCCATAATGCTGCATCACCAGAAATAAAGCCAGTGACGAACTGAATACGCTGTCTGTCTGTCCAGCTCCTGGGAAATATGCCGGAAAAATTCTTTAGGAACACGATGGGGTGTATTTCTCGCTTCTGCGGATGAAAAACAGGAAAAGTGCGATGCTTAATCACACTTTCCTCTTGCATTAAACTCACGATTGTGGGCGGATCATTTATTTTCCCTACTCGGGACTCAACAGGACTGTTGTTTTGCATGTAATCAGGCGGTGAACGATAAGGAGTTGACTGACATTCGTCACCGTCTAAAGAGTTGTTCCCTATAGTTTGCGTATGCGTGTGCGTATTTTCTACCCAGTTTCTCAGCATTCTGACTTCGTCCACTACTTGCTGCTTCCACTCGGGAAGATCCCGTGTAAGTGTCCTCCGAATCTGTCCCAATTCAGAAACTACTGTGTCTCCCGACTTACCAGGAGCAGCTAAGATTTCATAAGTTACATCCTTGACAGTCTCCCTAAGCTCCTCCCTGACCTTCTTTTCGATAAAAATATCTTTACCCTTTATCCATTCACCGTAGTGTTCCGACAATGCCTCCGTGTGTGCTTTCACGGTGCTCTTAACCTGTTCTTCAATATTGATTGAGTCTATCTGCCTCGACAGATCCTCCACTACACCTTCAATGTCAGATACTGCATTTCTAACTGAGTTTATTTCTTTGGTAGCTGCCTGAATTTTTGTGTTTAATGTTCCAGATACTTCAGCTATTTCACTTTTCACCTGTTTCTGCATTTTCTGAATTTGATCACTGATCTTAGTTTGCACCTCACCCAAATGGGTATTTAATTCAGCCGTAATTTCTTTATGCAGATCTGTTTTGATTGTGCCTAGCTGTGTTTTTAATGATTCGCTTACAGCATCTAATCGGGCGTTAACAGTCTCATTTTGTGTTTTTATAGTCTCATTTTGTGTTTTTACTGATTCGCTTACAGCATCTAATCGGGCGTTAACAGTCTCATTTTGTGTTTTTATAGTCTCATTTACTGCGTCAAACTGTTGTTTCAGCATTTCCATTAACGCACCGAGGTCATTTGTAGCTGCAGCGGGAAGAATTTGGACTTTAGGGTCACTTTCCCCTGTTACAGACATGGTTAGTTCAGTTTCCACACGGGAACCTACCGTTCGCGATCGTAAAGGGTATGGAATACTATTAACGTCTTCACTCCCGTCTCCTGTTGTCACCTGTCTCTGTTTACTATCTGCCATTTTCGTCAGTAAATAAGGTGCTACGTAAGGCTTTCGTCGTTTGTCAGTGACGTGGTGAGTCCGCTAAGAGCACCACTCTCGCGTGAGCAACAAATGAAATTCTATCTGGCGAAAAGACAAGATGGAACCTAACCGTTTCAGACAAATGAATGAAGATGCTCTTCACTGCAAATTGCGCACACTATCCACCATGTTGAAAATGCAATACAGGTATACTAACAATGGGGAGAAATAATTTCTATTATCAGACTACGAAGAATTTTACTTTGAAAGATAAAATAAAGCAGATTTTCTATAGCGGGAAGGAGATAGAAAGGATGTGGATCGACTTGGAAAAGCAACGTTGCTACTGAAGCACTACACTGCGTATGCAAAATTCTGACTTACTTTTTGATGGCTTGAATACCGCTATGTTGTCTCAGCAAATTCACGTCTCTTTTCTTTTCCTTTCTCTCGATAATTAAACTGCGTTATCGACCAGCGTATTTTCTGTCTTACTCACAGAGAGATGATGTGTACATGAAACGACAGAACATTTATTAACACAAGCACATAGAAAATTTTCCAAGAATCTGAACTAATTTTTGGTCAAGTCCCTGTTCGGGCGCCAAGTGTGATGTTACAAAATAGAAGTGATGTTGTTATTCAATGGAAAGTTGGGAATTGAGATTTAGCTTACTGTTTTATCAATCGCAATTGGCGTAAGAATCATGGATTGACCATTGTCATAAAATATTGCATTATGAGATGTGAATAGTTTTTACTTGCGGTTTCGCGTGGCTTGAGGCAGTCTCAACTAGCGTGCTATTGATTAAGAAATTGCGTTATCGTCTTTCTAATTACTTCATGATCGTAGATACGATCATACCCGGTTGTGAAGTTATTGTTATGACAAAACAATTTCCTAAGGGACCAGAAAGTTCTTAAGGGCGCAAAAACAACTGTAACATCACACAAAAGGGAAATTCGATATTAAAGCTGATGCAAGAAGACGATAAAACAGTTTTCTTTTTATCAATGTAACACGCACATTAGACTGCTGATCTTGGTGTCTGTAATATTAGCAAAATGCATAATTAAAATGAAAATAATACTGAGGAGATAATAGGAATGAGCACTGCTAAATGATTCAGTATTCCCAGAACAAATATTTATTATAACTAAAACATATATCGTACCTTAAGCTTAATACAACAATGACGGTAGATTTTTATGTCCATATCATGTCCATTGAGCGCTCTTTTATATAGCCATTGTCCTCTTGAGTCGCTCGTGCTTCGTCACGGTAAGTTACAACAGTTCTTCTTCCTACACTTCACTCAAAACTTAAACCTAACACGTTTTTATACATTTAGTAAAAAATTAGATCAGACTGCCACAGATCTGCGTCCGTCTTACTTGAGAAAAACAGTACAAGTCTTTTTAGCGCTCAAGGCTTCATTTGTTCTCCAGCGAACAAAATAGTGAAGGATCGCATATCCATCCGTACTTTTCTGTTTATATTGCCGCCCAAAGACGACGAATTACATTATCTAGAAAATTCCACCGTCGCCATGCGACGCCTTATTATATATTAATCATTCTTTATAAACAAGTATTTGCCTTCTGGCTGAATTTGCTGTTTTAATTAAGCCAAAAATAGCGAATATCACATTGCCTCCCATGAGGAGAGAGGGAATGCCGAAGGATTACCTCGATCCTCATGTCCTCATGAGATATTCGTGATTTTTGGTGTGACATTTACATAACGTTACTGGCGTACAAAGTACATAAATTGAAATCACATTTATAAACGTATATCAGATATTTATCATTTTTCAAAATAAAGTTTTTCATTCTTTGTTCATCAGTCACTTCATTCCATAATACCAAGATTAACATTTATGTGCATATTTAAGTTTGGTCCATATTTGCTTATAACAATAAGTGAACGTTCATTTCGCACTTCAGGGGATAGAATTCAGGAATTACTTTCTCTTGAGCTTAACAACTAATACATAAGTACAGTGAGTGCTTATTTTCACTAAACTAGAGTGGACAATGTTCGAGCATCTGTTGACTCCTTGTGGTTCAATTACAGTTTCATAACGTAGCACTACACTTCGTGATGCTTTCACTTTCTGTGTTAGCTGTCTACGGCGTTCATTATGCAGTACATCTGTCCTTTCCACTGTGGTGCCAGGAATTCAAGTGGCTTCCCGGGTTTTTATTTACAATATGAAACAGAAGAAGTGGAAAATTATTAGTATGACTTACAAGCTACTGGATACATTTGTTAAGGGTCGGGACTGGTCTGGAGTTTAGGGTCTTCCTATAGTGCACATTCATTTTCTTTGTCCATCAAGAGACAGGATTATAATTCATTTTAGCAGTGTTCAGGAGTGCCGGTATTAATGGCTTTAAGGTCTGAGTAATCTAACAATCTACTTCTCACTCATCTTAACTTCAACTCAAGAAAATTGCTTAATTTACATATGAAAATGTAGTCACACAAGTGTACAAATGTCTTTCCTCCAGTATGTACGATTGAAGTTATGGCGGTTAGCAGTTTAAAGTTTGGATTGTTTCGTCACCCACACGTCAGCCACTCACAGCGGCTGCACAGTGTTGCGTGAGCTCCAATACTTAGTATCCGTTCGCGCTCAGGCTGTAACAGAGCTGGTGGTCGTCGAGTGCTCCTTTTTTTTTTTGTGAACTTCGTATCACACGAGTGCATCGATACAAACACCTCGCGCACGTTTTCCATCGGAGGAGCCAGACACCTAAGCTGCCTCCATACTTCTCTGTCAACTGCCTCCCATGAGGCTCACAGGTAAGTGACGACGAATGTTTTAGCTGTCGCTGCACTTAGAACAACACTGAACTTTGCGTTCCACCTGTTGTCGTAGCCTTGACTTCTTTTTACACTTGCAGTACAACACTACCACTAATATACAGTGAACAGTTACTTTTATTATGCACGTCGCACTTTAGTGTGCATCTTCACACAGCATTCGTGCTTAGTTCCTTCGCCGATGGAGTTCATTTACAAAACAATTAATTTTGCAGGTTTCCTCCATTGGTACAGAAAGACTTATATTCTACTATTTACAAAAGATCACTTACGAGCTAATATTTACAATTAATGGTCACTCCTTTTGTTAAGTCCAGTGAACAACTGCTTTATGAATGGACTCTTTATATCTCAAGGTTTACTTTCACTAGTGAACCTAAAAATATTCTTTCAAACTTTCTTTTAAGGGCTCATCTCCTCATTATGAGAACTACAGGCTTCGCAACACTCGTTGCATTTATTCTCTAGTGCACCCAAAATCATTTTCTACTGCCACGCAGCATATCTACTACATAACGAGTACGCATTTAACGCTGAATCTTTTTTTTTTTTTTTTTTTTTTTTTTTTTTTTTTTTTTTTTTTTTTTTTATAAATTTGAGGGCAGACTGGATAACAATAGGTCTCCCTCTTCGCTTCATGTACTCAGCAATCGTTCTCTGTTAAAAAAAATAGGGTAACGCGTGTCTACTATTTTTCGCATGAATGGAATTACCGACAGTTCACTGGGTTTACGCAACCGGTCCATAACAAACATTACCAAAGCTAGCGAAGTTCATCACGCTACATGTCTCATTTCTCATAAGCACTGCTTTGCCCCGAAGCACACGTGCCTTTTACAAGTCGACCCTTGGTCTGGGTTAATGAACCAGGATCAAAAGGAACGGGCAGAAGGAAAATGGATTTCATAAGAGGAGTGTCTTAGGAGACATTTTTGCAATAAAATCTGCATGTAAATTAAATTATCATAATAAACATAGGCACATATATAAATTTCAACCTCTTTCATTACAGCATACTTTGCTACTTCTACGTCTTACTCAGGTTATAGTCAGTATTAAGTTTAAATATCACTGCATTGCTTGTTCTTTAGATTAGCCTTCAATTAGGGTATTGAATGGTCGCTAGATTACACTACAAATCTTCTGAAGATCTTTACTTGGACTTATTTATGATACAGGGGGCTTGCTGTGTGGTTATTTAGTAACTTGATTCTACTGAAATCAATTCGTCAGCTAACATTCCTCATATACTCTTTACATTGGGCTCAGATCACAGGGAAATAGTTTACTTTCATAGCAATTAATGGCCTCGTGGAGTACTTACGCTACATTATTGATGCTTCATGGTTTGCCTCCATTTGTACTGTATTTCACCTTACTTAGTTTACTACAGCTTATTGTCTCCTTGCGTGAACACATGTGGGTTACCACTTGTTTTTCCATTTAACAGCACGCTTTAACTGAACTTTAAGCTATTTCTTCTACTCCTGTCCACTGTCTGGACTGTTTGAACATGTACCCTTTTTTTTTTAAGCAGGTAATTTGGGCTTTTACTACAGAACTTCAAGTACTTACATTACTAAAAATAAATCTATAAATATTCTTGTACCTTGAGAGAAGTGCTTATTTACGCATCCTTCTCCATTTCTCACCTTTACATATTTATATAGCTCCGGGCAATCGCCTCGCAAGCACTTTTTTTTTTTTTTAATACTAACTTAAAATTAAATTGAAATTCTTGGTGCAACCCCAGTTTCCTGCTTCAGCTTGTTGAAGAAATATCAGTTCATGTCCATCACTATAAACAATTTTTCCATACATAGCATTTAATACTTAAAGTTTACATGTAGTAGCCGTTACTACGTAGTCAGTGCGCTGTTCAACACAATACTTATTATTAACAGTTCACACAAGGAAATTTCCAGTACGCAAGAGGTAAGAAACCAAAACAGATGCTATCTGCAGTTGAGGCTGTGTCTGTAAACTAACTCTTTGTTTCAATGGACCAATCGCTCCCGATATGGAGCAGCCCTGAATCGGCAATGATAAAACTTTTGAAACAGAAGACACCTGTCTGAAGAGACATGATGACATCACATTGATGTTTGCTCCTGTATCAACAATGGCTGTGACAGGAATGTTGGCAATAGAAATCTTAATCGAAGCCTGGACCTGTTCATCATAAATGTCATTAATGTCTTGAGCTTCTAGGTCAGGTGCAAGGTCATCTCGTAAGTCGGTCTCATGGTCGTACCGTATCGCATTAACATACTCAGAATCAGAGTATTCGTTAGTACCCCCACTGGAACCGGCAGCGACCTCTAGGAGGCTGAAAGGTGCTGCCTCTAATTTTCCGCAGGATGTTTAACCTGTTTGTCATTCATGGCCTTAAGTGTTTGTTCCGTTTCATATTGGTGCTGGTTATGTGGTACAAATGCCGGTGTAGAGGGGTAAAATCCACTGGGTGCATTCACTTGTGAATAAAATACTTGAGACGTCTGCTGTCGCCCGATCTTTTGGTTGCCGGCAGAATCATTTCCTTGTGAAGGAAAGTTCGCATTTGGTACCGTTTGAAAATTGTTCCGCGGTCCTCTATTCTGTGAAAAGTTGTTCTGATGTGCTGGGTGGCCTCCGCCTTACCCATGCCACTTGCTATTTTTCGACCTATAACTTTGATTGTACACTGGTCCATTTGAAAAATTGCCACTAGTTTGTGGAGAATTTCCATACTGCTCAGGCGCAGAATTAAAGGGTGGGTTTCCGTACTGATGTTGTTCCTGGTGGTTGTAAATTGGGTGGTATCTCTGCTGATTACTGTAATTGGTTTTCTGCTTCCGTTTAAAGTTATTGCCGTTTGCGTTTTGATAACCGCTGGCAGGTTGGTAACAGCGGTCGCAGTAGCTCGCTCTTTCCTTGGGCGCATTGTTGTCCGCGTGCGATGCATTCTGCTGGCTGCCAGGGAAGAATTTGCCGCTGCCAACCTTGGAGCGCACATCCTCGCTAATTAAATCTAAGGAATCCAGCACAGAAAGGAATACATCCGTGTCTTCTTCGGACACATTTACTAATTTCTCTCTAATAGACACAGGGAGTTTGCTTTTGAGAATCATAATTACGTCCTTGGAAGAAATCGGAGAATCCCAGAATTTAATTTTTTCTAGATACTTCTCAAAGTATCGCCGGAGACTTCCATGCTTCTCATTGAAAATTTCCGCACCATACACCTCCTTCCTTAATCTTTGCTGTACCCCATTACTCCAAAATTTTGCCAAGAACATTTTCTCAAACTCTTCATAATTCCTACGCGTGTCTACCATTTCCGTTCCCCATAATGCTGCATCACCAGAAATAAAGCCAGTGACGAACTGAATACGCTGTCTGTCTGTCCAGCTCCTGGGAAATATGCCGGAAAAATTCTTTAGGAACACGATGGGGTGTATTTCTCGCTTCTGCGGATGAAAAACAGGAAAAGTGCGATGCTTAATCACACTTTCCTCTTGCATTAAACTCACGATTGTGGGCGGATCATTTATTTTCCCTACTCGGGACTCAACAGGACTGTTGTTTTGCATGTAATCAGGCGGTGAACGATAAGGAGTTGACTGACATTCGTCACCGTCTAAAGAGTTGTTCCCTATAGTTTGCGTATGCGTGTGCGTATTTTCTACCCAGTTTCTCAGCATTCTGACTTCGTCCACTACTTGCTGCTTCCACTCGGGAAGATCCCGTGTAAGTGTCCTCCGAATCTGTCCCAATTCAGAAACTACTGTGTCTCCCGACTTACCAGGAGCAGCTAAGATTTCATAAGTTACATCCTTGACAGTCTCCCTAAGCTCCTCCCTGACCTTCTTTTCGATAAAAATATCTTTACCCTTTATCCATTCACCGTAGTGTTCCGACAATGCCTCCGTGTGTGCTTTCACGGTGCTCTTAACCTGTTCTTCAATATTGATTGAGTCTATCTGCCTCGACAGATCCTCCACTACACCTTCAATGTCAGATACTGCATTTCTAACTGAGTTTATTTCTTTGGTAGCTGCCTGAATTTTTGTGTTTAATGTTCCAGATACTTCAGCTATTTCACTTTTCACCTGTTTCTGCATTTTCTGAATTTGATCACTGATCTTAGTTTGCACCTCACCCAAATGGGTATTTAATTCAGCCGTAATTTCTTTATGCAGATCTGTTTTGATTGTGCCTAGCTGTGTTTTTAATGATTCGCTTACAGCATCTAATCGGGCGTTAACAGTCTCATTTTGTGTTTTTATAGTCTCATTTTGTGTTTTTACTGATTCGCTTACAGCATCTAATCGGGCGTTAACAGTCTCATTTTGTGTTTTTATAGTCTCATTTACTGCGTCAAACTGTTGTTTCAGCATTTCCATTAACGCACCGAGGTCATTTGTAGCTGCAGCGGGAAGAATTTGGACTTTAGGGTCACTTTCCCCTGTTACAGACATGGTTAGTTCAGTTTCCACACGGGAACCTACCGTTCGCGATCGTAAAGGGTATGGAATACTATTAACGTCTTCACTCCCGTCTCCTGTTGTCACCTGTCTCTGTTTACTATCTGCCATTTTCGTCAGTAAATAAGGTGCTACGTAAGGCTTTCGTCGTTTGTCAGTGACGTGGTGAGTCCGCTAAGAGCACCACTCTCGCGTGAGCAACAAATGAAATTCTATCTGGCGAAAAGACAAGATGGAACCTAACCGTTTCAGACAAATGAATGAAGATGCTCTTCACTGCAAATTGCGCACACTATCCACCATGTTGAAAATGCAATACAGGTATACTAACAATGGGGAGAAATAATTTCTATTATCAGACTACGAAGAATTTTACTTTGAAAGATAAAATAAAGCAGATTTTCTATAGCGGGAAGGAGATAGAAAGGATGTGGATCGACTTGGAAAAGCAACGTTGCTACTGAAGCACTACACTGCGTATGCAAAATTCTGACTTACTTTTTGATGGCTTGAATACCGCTATGTTGTCTCAGCAAATTCACGTCTCTTTTCTTTTCCTTTCTCTCGATAATTAAACTGCGTTATCGACCAGCGTATTTTCTGTCTTACTCACAGAGAGATGATGTGTACATGAAACGACAGAACATTTATTAACACAAGCACATAGAAAATTTTCCAAGAATCTGAACTAATTTTTGGTCAAGTCCCTGTTCGGGCGCCAAGTGTGATGTTACAAAATAGAAGTGATGTTGTTATTCAATGGAAAGTTGGGAATTGAGATTTAGCTTACTGTTTTATCAATCGCAATTGGCGTAAGAATCATGGATTGACCATTGTCATAAAATATTGCATTATGAGATGTGAATAGTTTTTACTTGCGGTTTCGCGTGGCTTGAGGCAGTCTCAACTAGCGTGCTATTGATTAAGAAATTGCGTTATCGTCTTTCTAATTACTTCATGATCGTAGATACGATCATACCCGGTTGTGAAGTTATTGTTATGACAAAACAATTTCCTAAGGGACCAGAAAGTTCTTAAGGGCGCAAAAACAACTGTAACATCACACAAAAGGGAAATTCGATATTAAAGCTGATGCAAGAAGACGATAAAACAGTTTTCTTTTTATCAATGTAACACGCACATTAGACTGCTGATCTTGGTGTCTGTAATATTAGCAAAATGCATAATTAAAATGAAAATAATACTGAGGAGATAATAGGAATGAGCACTGCTAAATGATTCAGTATTCCCAGAACAAATATTTATTATAACTAAAACATATATCGTACCTTAAGCTTAATACAACAATGACGGTAGATTTTTATGTCCATATCATGTCCATTGAGCGCTCTTTTATATAGCCATTGTCCTCTTGAGTCGCTCGTGCTTCGTCACGGTAAGTTACAACAGTTCTTCTTCCTACACTTCACTCAAAACTTAAACCTAACACGTTTTTATACATTTAGTAAAAAATTAGATCAGACTGCCACAGATCTGCGTCCGTCTTACTTGAGAAAAACAGTACAAGTCTTTTTAGCGCTCAAGGCTTCATTTGTTCTCCAGCGAACAAAATAGTGAAGGATCGCATATCCATCCGTACTTTTCTGTTTATATTGCCGCCCAAAGACGACGAATTACATTATCTAGAAAATTCCACCGTCGCCATGCGACGCCTTATTATATATTAATCATTCTTTATAAACAAGTATTTGCCTTCTGGCTGAATTTGCTGTTTTAATTAAGCCAAAAATAGCGAATATCACATTGCCTCCCATGAGGAGAGAGGGAATGCCGAAGGATTACCTCGATCCTCATGTCCTCATGAGATATTCGTGATTTTTGGTGTGACATTTACATAACGTTACTGGCGTACAAAGTACATAAATTGAAATCACATTTATAAACGTATATCAGATATTTATCATTTTTCAAAATAAAGTTTTTCATTCTTTGTTCATCAGTCACTTCATTCCATAATACCAAGATTAACATTTATGTGCATATTTAAGTTTGGTCCATATTTGCTTATAACAATAAGTGAACGTTCATTTCGCACTTCAGGGGATAGAATTCAGGAATTACTTTCTCTTGAGCTTAACAACTAATACATAAGTACAGTGAGTGCTTATTTTCACTAAACTAGAGTGGACAATGTTCGAGCATCTGTTGACTCCTTGTGGTTCAATTACAGTTTCATAACGTAGCACTACACTTCGTGATGCTTTCACTTTCTGTGTTAGCTGTCTACGGCGTTCATTATGCAGTACATCTGTCCTTTCCACTGTGGTGCCAGGAATTCAAGTGGCTTCCCGGGTTTTTATTTACAATATGAAACAGAAGAAGTGGAAAATTATTAGTATGACTTACAAGCTACTGGATACATTTGTTAAGGGTCGGGACTGGTCTGGAGTTTAGGGTCTTCCTATAGTGCACATTCATTTTCTTTGTCCATCAAGAGACAGGATTATAATTCATTTTAGCAGTGTTCAGGAGTGCCGGTATTAATGGCTTTAAGGTCTGAGTAATCTAACAATCTACTTCTCACTCATCTTAACTTCAACTCAAGAAAATTGCTTAATTTACATATGAAAATGTAGTCACACAAGTGTACAAATGTCTTTCCTCCAGTATGTACGATTGAAGTTATGGCGGTTAGCAGTTTAAAGTTTGGATTGTTTCGTCACCCACACGTCAGCCACTCACAGCGGCTGCACAGTGTTGCGTGAGCTCCAATACTTAGTATCCGTTCGCGCTCAGGCTGTAACAGAGCTGGTGGTCGTCGAGTGCTCCTTTTTTTTTTTTTGTGAACTTCGTATCACACGAGTGCATCGATACAAACACCTCGCGCACGTTTTCCATCGGAGGAGCCAGACACCTAAGCTGCCTCCATACTTCTCTGTCAACTGCCTCCCATGAGGCTCACAGGTAAGTGACGACGAATGTTTTAGCTGTCGCTGCACTTAGAACAACACTGAACTTTGCGTTCCACCTGTTGTCGTAGCCTTGACTTCTTTTTACACTTGCAGTACAACACTACCACTAATATACAGTGAACAGTTACTTTTATTATGCACGTCGCACTTTAGTGTGCATCTTCACACAGCATTCGTGCTTAGTTCCTTCGCCGATGGAGTTCATTTACAAAACAATTAATTTTGCAGGTTTCCTCCATTGGTACAGAAAGACTTATATTCTACTATTTACAAAAGATCACTTACGAGCTAATATTTACAATTAATGGTCACTCCTTTTGTTAAGTCCAGTGAACAACTGCTTTATGAATGGACTCTTTATATCTCAAGGTTTACTTTCACTAGTGAACCTAAAAATATTCTTTCAAACTTTCTTTTAAGGGCTCATCTCCTCATTATGAGAACTACAGGCTTCGCAACACTCGTTGCATTTATTCTCTAGTGCACCCAAGATCATTTTCTACTGCCACGCAGCATATCTACTACATAACGAGTACGCATTTAATGCTGAATCTTTTTTTTTTTTTTTTTTTTTTTTTATAAATTTGAGGGCAGACTGGATAACAATAGGTCTCCCTCTTCGCTTCATGTACTCAGCAATCGTTCTCTGTTAAAAAAAATAGGGTAACGCGTGTCTACTATTTTTCGCATGAATGGAATTACCGACAGTTCACTGGGTTTACGCAACCGGTCCATAACAAACATTACCAAAGCTAGCGAAGTTCATCACGCTACATGTCTCATTTCTCATAAGCACTGCTTTGCCCCGAAGCACACGTGCCTTTTACAAGTCGACCCTTGGTCTGGGTTAATGAACCAGGATCAAAAGGAACGGGCAGAAGGAAAATGGATTTCATAAGAGGAGTGTCTTAGGAGACATTTTTGCAATAAAATCTGCATGTAAATTAAATTATCATAATAAACATAGGCACATATATAAATTTCAACCTCTTTCATTACAGCATACTTTGCTACTTCTACGTCTTACTCAGGTTATAGTCAGTATTAAGTTTAAATATCACTGCATTGCTTGTTCTTTAGATTAGCCTTCAATTAGGGTATTGAATGGTCGCTAGATTACACTACAAATCTTCTGAAGATCTTTACTTGGACTTATTTATGATACAGGGGGCTTGCTGTGTGGTTATTTAGTAACTTGATTCTACTGAAATCAATTCGTCAGCTAACATTCCTCATATACTCTTTACATTGGGCTCAGATCACAGGGAAATAGTTTACTTTCATAGCAATTAATGGCCTCGTGGAGTACTTACGCTACATTATTGATGCTTCATGGTTTGCCTCCATTTGTACTGTATTTCACCTTACTTAGTTTACTACAGCTTATTGTCTCCTTGCGTGAACACATGTGGGTTACCACTTGTTTTTCCATTTAACAGCACGCTTTAACTGAACTTTAAGCTATTTCTTCTACTCCTGTCCACTGTCTGGACTGTTTGAACATGTACCCTTTTTTTTTTAAGCAGGTAATTTGGGCTTTTACTACAGAACTTCAAGTACTTACATTACTAAAAATAAATCTATAAATATTCTTGTACCTTGAGAGAAGTGCTTATTTACGCATCCTTCTCCATTTCTCACCTTTACATATTTATATAGCTCCGGGCAATCGCCTCGCAAGCACTTTTTTTTTTTTTTAATACTAACTTAAAATTAAATTGAAATTCTTGGTGCAACCCCAGTTTCCTGCTTCAGCTTGTTGAAGAAATATCAGTTCATGTCCATCACTATAAACAATTTTTCCATACATAGCATTTAATACTTAAAGTTTACATGTAGTAGCCGTTACTACGTAGTCAGTGCGCTGTTCAACACAATACTTATTATTAACAGTTCACACAAGGAAATTTCCAGTACGCAAGAGGTAAGAAACCAAAACAGATGCTATCTGCAGTTGAGGCTGTGTCTGTAAACTAACTCTTTGTTTCAATGGACCAATCGCTCCCGATATGGAGCAGCCCTGAATCGGCAATGATAAAACTTTTGAAACAGAAGACACCTGTCTGAAGAGACATGATGACATCACATTGATGTTTGCTCCTGTATCAACAATGGCTGTGACAGGAATGTTGGCAATAGAAATCTTAATCGAAGCCTGGACCTGTTCATCATAAATGTCATTAATGTCTTGAGCTTCTAGGTCAGGTGCAAGGTCATCTCGTAAGTCGGTCTCATGGTCGTACCGTATCGCATTAACATACTCAGAATCAGAGTATTCGTTAGTACCCCCACTGGAACCGGCAGCGACCTCTAGGAGGCTGAAAGGTGCTGCCTCTAATTTTCCGCAGGATGTTTAACCTGTTTGTCATTCATGGCCTTAAGTGTTTGTTCCGTTTCATATTGGTGCTGGTTATGTGGTACAAATGCCGGTGTAGAGGGGTAAAATCCACTGGGTGCATTCACTTGTGAATAAAATACTTGAGACGTCTGCTGTCGCCCGATCTTTTGGTTGCCGGCAGAATCATTTCCTTGTGAAGGAAAGTTCGCATTTGGTACCGTTTGAAAATTGTTCCGCGGTCCTCTATTCTGTGAAAAGTTGTTCTGATGTGCTGGGTGGCCTCCGCCTTACCCATGCCACTTGCTATTTTTCGACCTATAACTTTGATTGTACACTGGTCCATTTGAAAAATTGCCACTAGTTTGTGGAGAATTTCCATACTGCTCAGGCGCAGAATTAAAGGGTGGGTTTCCGTACTGATGTTGTTCCTGGTGGTTGTAAATTGGGTGGTATCTCTGCTGATTACTGTAATTGGTTTTCTGCTTCCGTTTAAAGTTATTGCCGTTTGCGTTTTGATAACCGCTGGCAGGTTGGTAACAGCGGTCGCAGTAGCTCGCTCTTTCCTTGGGCGCATTGTTGTCCGCGTGCGATGCATTCTGCTGGCTGCCAGGGAAGAATTTGCCGCTGCCAACCTTGGAGCGCACATCCTCGCTAATTAAATCTAAGGAATCCAGCACAGAAAGGAATACATCCGTGTCTTCTTCGGACACATTTACTAATTTCTCTCTAATAGACACAGGGAGTTTGCTTTTGAGAATCATAATTACGTCCTTGGAAGAAATCGGAGAATCCCAGAATTTAATTTTTTCTAGATACTTCTCAAAGTATCGCCGGAGACTTCCATGCTTCTCATTGAAAATTTCCGCACCATACACCTCCTTCCTTAATCTTTGCTGTACCCCATTACTCCAAAATTTTGCCAAGAACATTTTCTCAAACTCTTCATAATTCCTACACGTGTCTACCATTTCCGTTCCCCATAATGCTGCATCACCAGAAATAAAGCCAGTGACGAACTGAATACGCTGTCTGTCTGTCCAGCTCCTGGGAAATATGCCGGAAAAATTCTTTAGGAACACGATGGGGTGTATTTCTCGCTTCTGCGGATGAAAAACAGGAAAAGTGCGATGCTTAATCACACTTTCCTCTTGCATTAAACTCACGATTGTGGGCGGATCATTTATTTTCCCTACTCGGGACTCAACAGGACTGTTGTTTTGCATGTAATCAGGCGGTGAACGATAAGGAGTTGACTGACATTCGTCACCGTCTAAAGAGTTGTTCCCTATAGTTTGCGTATGCGTGTGCGTATTTTCTACCCAGTTTCTCAGCATTCTGACTTCGTCCACTACTTGCTGCTTCCACTCGGGAAGATCCCGTGTAAGTGTCCTCCGAATCTGTCCCAATTCAGAAACTACTGTGTCTCCCGACTTACCAGGAGCAGCTAAGATTTCATAAGTTACATCCTTGACAGTCTCCCTAAGCTCCTCCCTGACCTTCTTTTCGATAAAAATATCTTTACCCTTTATCCATTCACCGTAGTGTTCCGACAATGCCTCCGTGTGTGCTTTCACGGTGCTCTTAACCTGTTCTTCAATATTGATTGAGTCTATCTGCCTCGACAGATCCTCCACTACACCTTCAATGTCAGATACTGCATTTCTAACTGAGTTTATTTCTTTGGTAGCTGCCTGAATTTTTGTGTTTAATGTTCCAGATACTTCAGCTATTTCACTTTTCACCTGTTTCTGCATTTTCTGAATTTGATCACTGATCTTAGTTTGCACCTCACCCAAATGGGTATTTAATTCAGCCGTAATTTCTTTATGCAGATCTGTTTTGATTGTGCCTAGCTGTGTTTTTAATGATTCGCTTACAGCATCTAATCGGGCGTTAACAGTCTCATTTTGTGTTTTTATAGTCTCATTTTGTGTTTTTACTGATTCGCTTACAGCATCTAATCGGGCGTTAACAGTCTCATTTTGTGTTTTTATAGTCTCATTTACTGCGTCAAACTGTTGTTTCAGCATTTCCATTAACGCACCGAGGTCATTTGTAGCTGCAGCGGGAAGAATTTGGACTTTAGGGTCACTTTCCCCTGTTACAGACATGGTTAGTTCAGTTTCCACACGGGAACCTACCGTTCGCGATCGTAAAGGGTATGGAATACTATTAACGTCTTCACTCCCGTCTCCTGTTGTCACCTGTCTCTGTTTACTATCTGCCATTTTCGTCAGTAAATAAGGTGCTACGTAAGGCTTTCGTCGTTTGTCAGTGACGTGGTGAGTCCGCTAAGAGCACCACTCTCGCGTGAGCAACAAATGAAATTCTATCTGGCGAAAAGACAAGATGGAACCTAACCGTTTCAGACAAATGAATGAAGATGCTCTTCACTGCAAATTGCGCACACTATCCACCATGTTGAAAATGCAATACAGGTATACTAACAATGGGGAGAAATAATTTCTATTATCAGACTACGAAGAATTTTACTTTGAAAGATAAAATAAAGCAGATTTTCTATAGCGGGAAGGAGATAGAAAGGATGTGGATCGACTTGGAAAAGCAACGTTGCTACTGAAGCACTACACTGCGTATGCAAAATTCTGACTTACTTTTTGATGGCTTGAATACCGCTATGTTGTCTCAGCAAATTCACGTCTCTTTTCTTTTCCTTTCTCTCGATAATTAAACTGCGTTATCGACCAGCGTATTTTCTGTCTTACTCACAGAGAGATGATGTGTACATGAAACGACAGAACATTTATTAACACAAGCACATAGAAAATTTTCCAAGAATCTGAACTAATTTTTGGTCAAGTCCCTGTTCGGGCGCCAAGTGTGATGTTACAAAATAGAAGTGATGTTGTTATTCAATGGAAAGTTGGGAATTGAGATTTAGCTTACTGTTTTATCAATCGCAATTGGCGTAAGAATCATGGATTGACCATTGTCATAAAATATTGCATTATGAGATGTGAATAGTTTTTACTTGCGGTTTCGCGTGGCTTGAGGCAGTCTCAACTAGCGTGCTATTGATTAAGAAATTGCGTTATCGTCTTTCTAATTACTTCATGATCGTAGATACGATCATACCCGGTTGTGAAGTTATTGTTATGACAAAACAATTTCCTAAGGGACCAGAAAGTTCTTAAGGGCGCAAAAACAACTGTAACATCACACAAAAGGGAAATTCGATATTAAAGCTGATGCAAGAAGACGATAAAACAGTTTTCTTTTTATCAATGTAACACGCACATTAGACTGCTGATCTTGGTGTCTGTAATATTAGCAAAATGCATAATTAAAATGAAAATAATACTGAGGAGATAATAGGAATGAGCACTGCTAAATGATTCAGTATTCCCAGAACAAATATTTATTATAACTAAAACATATATCGTACCTTAAGCTTAATACAACAATGACGGTAGATTTTTATGTCCATATCATGTCCATTGAGCGCTCTTTTATATAGCCATTGTCCTCTTGAGTCGCTCGTGCTTCGTCACGGTAAGTTACAACAGTTCTTCTTCCTACACTTCACTCAAAACTTAAACCTAACACGTTTTTATACATTTAGTAAAAAATTAGATCAGACTGCCACAGATCTGCGTCCGTCTTACTTGAGAAAAACAGTACAAGTCTTTTTAGCGCTCAAGGCTTCATTTGTTCTCCAGCGAACAAAATAGTGAAGGATCGCATATCCATCCGTACTTTTCTGTTTATATTGCCGCCCAAAGACGACGAATTACATTATCTAGAAAATTCCACCGTCGCCATGCGACGCCTTATTATATATTAATCATTCTTTATAAACAAGTATTTGCCTTCTGGCTGAATTTGCTGTTTTAATTAAGCCAAAAATAGCGAATATCACATTGCCTCCCATGAGGAGAGAGGGAATGCCGAAGGATTACCTCGATCCTCATGTCCTCATGAGATATTCGTGATTTTTGGTGTGACATTTACATAACGTTACTGGCGTACAAAGTACATAAATTGAAATCACATTTATAAACGTATATCAGATATTTATCATTTTTCAAAATAAAGTTTTTCATTCTTTGTTCATCAGTCACTTCATTCCATAATACCAAGATTAACATTTATGTGCATATTTAAGTTTGGTCCATATTTGCTTATAACAATAAGTGAACGTTCATTTCGCACTTCAGGGGATAGAATTCAGGAATTACTTTCTCTTGAGCTTAACAACTAATACATAAGTACAGTGAGTGCTTATTTTCACTAAACTAGAGTGGACAATGTTCGAGCATCTGTTGACTCCTTGTGGTTCAATTACAGTTTCATAACGTAGCACTACACTTCGTGATGCTTTCACTTTCTGTGTTAGCTGTCTACGGCGTTCATTATGCAGTACATCTGTCCTTTCCACTGTGGTGCCAGGAATTCAAGTGGCTTCCCGGGTTTTTATTTACAATATGAAACAGAAGAAGTGGAAAATTATTAGTATGACTTACAAGCTACTGGATACATTTGTTAAGGGTCGGGACTGGTCTGGAGTTTAGGGTCTTCCTATAGTGCACATTCATTTTCTTTGTCCATCAAGAGACAGGATTATAATTCATTTTAGCAGTGTTCAGGAGTGCCGGTATTAATGGCTTTAAGGTCTGAGTAATCTAACAATCTACTTCTCACTCATCTTAACTTCAACTCAAGAAAATTGCTTAATTTACATATGAAAATGTAGTCACACAAGTGTACAAATGTCTTTCCTCCAGTATGTACGATTGAAGTTATGGCGGTTAGCAGTTTAAAGTTTGGATTGTTTCGTCACCCACACGTCAGCCACTCACAGCGGCTGCACAGTGTTGCGTGAGCTCCAATACTTAGTATCCGTTCGCGCTCAGGCTGTAACAGAGCTGGTGGTCGTCGAGTGCTCCTTTTTTTTTTTGTGAACTTCGTATCACACGAGTGCATCGATACAAACACCTCGCGCACGTTTTCCATCGGAGGAGCCAGACACCTAAGCTGCCTCCATACTTCTCTGTCAACTGCCTCCCATGAGGCTCACAGGTAAGTGACGACGAATGTTTTAGCTGTCGCTGCACTTAGAACAACACTGAACTTTGCGTTCCACCTGTTGTCGTAGCCTTGACTTCTTTTTACACTTGCAGTACAACACTACCACTAATATACAGTGAACAGTTACTTTTATTATGCACGTCGCACTTTAGTGTGCATCTTCACACAGCATTCGTGCTTAGTTCCTTCGCCGATGGAGTTCATTTACAAAACAATTAATTTTGCAGGTTTCCTCCATTGGTACAGAAAGACTTATATTCTACTATTTACAAAAGATCACTTACGAGCTAATATTTACAATTAATGGTCACTCCTTTTGTTAAGTCCAGTGAACAACTGCTTTATGAATGGACTCTTTATATCTCAAGGTTTACTTTCACTAGTGAACCTAAAAATATTCTTTCAAACTTTCTTTTAAGGGCTCATCTCCTCATTATGAGAACTACAGGCTTCGCAACACTCGTTGCATTTATTCTCTAGTGCACCCAAAATCATTTTCTACTGCCACGCAGCATATCTACTACATAACGAGTACGCATTTAACGCTGAATCTTTTTTTTTTTTTTTTTTTTTTTTTTTTTTTTTTTTTTTTTTTTTTTTTATAAATTTGAGGGCAGACTGGATAACAATAGGTCTCCCTCTTCGCTTCATGTACTCAGCAATCGTTCTCTGTTAAAAAAAATAGGGTAACGCGTGTCTACTATTTTTCGCATGAATGGAATTACCGACAGTTCACTGGGTTTACGCAACCGGTCCATAACAAACATTACCAAAGCTAGCGAAGTTCATCACGCTACATGTCTCATTTCTCATAAGCACTGCTTTGCCCCGAAGCACACGTGCCTTTTACAAGTCGACCCTTGGTCTGGGTTAATGAACCAGGATCAAAAGGAACGGGCAGAAGGAAAATGGATTTCATAAGAGGAGTGTCTTAGGAGACATTTTTGCAATAAAATCTGCATGTAAATTAAATTATCATAATAAACATAGGCACATATATAAATTTCAACCTCTTTCATTACAGCATACTTTGCTACTTCTACGTCTTACTCAGGTTATAGTCAGTATTAAGTTTAAATATCACTGCATTGCTTGTTCTTTAGATTAGCCTTCAATTAGGGTATTGAATGGTCGCTAGATTACACTACAAATCTTCTGAAGATCTTTACTTGGACTTATTTATGATACAGGGGGCTTGCTGTGTGGTTATTTAGTAACTTGATTCTACTGAAATCAATTCGTCAGCTAACATTCCTCATATACTCTTTACATTGGGCTCAGATCACAGGGAAATAGTTTACTTTCATAGCAATTAATGGCCTCGTGGAGTACTTACGCTACATTATTGATGCTTCATGGTTTGCCTCCATTTGTACTGTATTTCACCTTACTTAGTTTACTACAGCTTATTGTCTCCTTGCGTGAACACATGTGGGTTACCACTTGTTTTTCCATTTAACAGCACGCTTTAACTGAACTTTAAGCTATTTCTTCTACTCCTGTCCACTGTCTGGACTGTTTGAACATGTACCCTTTTTTTTTTAAGCAGGTAATTTGGGCTTTTACTACAGAACTTCAAGTACTTACATTACTAAAAATAAATCTATAAATATTCTTGTACCTTGAGAGAAGTGCTTATTTACGCATCCTTCTCCATTTCTCACCTTTACATATTTATATAGCTCCGGGCAATCGCCTCGCAAGCACTTTTTTTTTTTTTTAATACTAACTTAAAATTAAATTGAAATTCTTGGTGCAACCCCAGTTTCCTGCTTCAGCTTGTTGAAGAAATATCAGTTCATGTCCATCACTATAAACAATTTTTCCATACATAGCATTTAATACTTAAAGTTTACATGTAGTAGCCGTTACTACGTAGTCAGTGCGCTGTTCAACACAATACTTATTATTAACAGTTCACACAAGGAAATTTCCAGTACGCAAGAGGTAAGAAACCAAAACAGATGCTATCTGCAGTTGAGGCTGTGTCTGTAAACTAACTCTTTGTTTCAATGGACCAATCGCTCCCGATATGGAGCAGCCCTGAATCGGCAATGATAAAACTTTTGAAACAGAAGACACCTGTCTGAAGAGACATGATGACATCACATTGATGTTTGCTCCTGTATCAACAATGGCTGTGACAGGAATGTTGGCAATAGAAATCTTAATCGAAGCCTGGACCTGTTCATCATAAATGTCATTAATGTCTTGAGCTTCTAGGTCAGGTGCAAGGTCATCTCGTAAGTCGGTCTCATGGTCGTACCGTATCGCATTAACATACTCAGAATCAGAGTATTCGTTAGTACCCCCACTGGAACCGGCAGCGACCTCTAGGAGGCTGAAAGGTGCTGCCTCTAATTTTCCGCAGGATGTTTAACCTGTTTGTCATTCATGGCCTTAAGTGTTTGTTCCGTTTCATATTGGTGCTGGTTATGTGGTACAAATGCCGGTGTAGAGGGGTAAAATCCACTGGGTGCATTCACTTGTGAATAAAATACTTGAGACGTCTGCTGTCGCCCGATCTTTTGGTTGCCGGCAGAATCATTTCCTTGTGAAGGAAAGTTCGCATTTGGTACCGTTTGAAAATTGTTCCGCGGTCCTCTATTCTGTGAAAAGTTGTTCTGATGTGCTGGGTGGCCTCCGCCTTACCCATGCCACTTGCTATTTTTCGACCTATAACTTTGATTGTACACTGGTCCATTTGAAAAATTGCCACTAGTTTGTGGAGAATTTCCATACTGCTCAGGCGCAGAATTAAAGGGTGGGTTTCCGTACTGATGTTGTTCCTGGTGGTTGTAAATTGGGTGGTATCTCTGCTGATTACTGTAATTGGTTTTCTGCTTCCGTTTAAAGTTATTGCCGTTTGCGTTTTGATAACCGCTGGCAGGTTGGTAACAGCGGTCGCAGTAGCTCGCTCTTTCCTTGGGCGCATTGTTGTCCGCGTGCGATGCATTCTGCTGGCTGCCAGGGAAGAATTTGCCGCTGCCAACCTTGGAG
>NW_026048369.1:12500-24774 GCF_023864345.2 Schistocerca serialis cubense | reverse complement strand
GCAAACGGCGTCTCGGACACGCCCGTTAGGCCCACGGCCGTCTCGCAGATGTTTCTCTTGCTTGTGCTGTCATATGGGCCCACGACCCCGAGCGGCAGCGAGCGGCAGTCGAGCAAAGTCGGGACAAGTCGGGACGGAAGAGGACAGGTGCGAATGCACTGCACGGATCACGCAAATATGTGGATGCGAAGCGCGCCGCGCGGCGTGTGTCAGGTGAGGAAGCTGCCGGGGGCGCTCTCCAGCAGGACACTGCTACACCCCGCACAGCCCCCCGCCGGATAACGGCTGTCTCACGCAAGTGGCGGCGCGGCGCGGCGCGCCCGCCAGTTCGGCAGACGCCTCTGAGACGCCGGACGCGCACAACGCGCCGCCTTCGAGGCTCCAGCTGTTGCGGAAGGACGTGCTCTGCGTCAAATGTGTCACCGAAAACTGCGATTGTGTGTGTTGGGAGAAGAGGCAGAGGCGTCTTCTGTCGTGCGGCTACAGTATAAGGGCGCCAACGGCCATACCATGTTGAATACACCGGTTCTCGTCCGATCACCGAAGTTAAGCAACATCGGGCCCGGTTAGTACTTGGATGGGTGACCGCCTGGGAACACCGGGTGCTGTTGGCTCCCCTTCGTTTTCTCCTTTTTACGCCGCTATCCCTGCCAGCCCTCTTTTCATACTACCTTTCTTTTGTTCAAACGTGCATCCTTAAGCGTTTTAAACGTGCTAGGAATGCCTTGAAAATAACGAAACACTACGAATCGACAGATGTGATGTGAAAGAAGTCAGGGCCACCTACTGTTTCGTAGCAGTGCAAAACTCCACCGAAAAAAAAAAAAAAAAAAAAAAATGAAAATAAACATAAGATACGATATTAATGGCCTCAGTTCGAAGAAGAATGCGCCAAGGACGATTTCTTAAAGCGCCTGAAGGTAACAAAACAGTATGAACCGACAGATATGTTCTGAAATACGTCAGGGCTTGTTGTTTTGCAGCAGTGTACGACTCCAAACTTGTAAACAAAAATGTATCTTTCGCCGCTAGAAGAGATAGACGCTTTGGCGACCCTCCTGTGTCTTGTGTCCGTGTTTTCGCACCTTTGCACACGTCTACTGGCCGCAAACGGCGTCTCGGACACGCCCGTTAGGCCCACGGCCGTCTCGCAGATGTTTCTCTTGCTTGTGCTGTCATATGGGCCACGACCCGAGCGGCAGCGAGCGGCAGTCGAGCAAAGTCGGGACAAGTCGGGACGGAAGAGGACAGGTGCGAATGCACTGCACGGATCACGCAAATATGTGGATGCGAAGCGCGCCGCGCGGCGTGTGTCAGGTGAGGAAGCTGCCGGGGGGCGCTCTCCAGCAGGACACTGCTACACCCCGCACAGCCCCCCCGCCGGGATAACGGCTGTCTCACGCAAGTGGCGGCGCGGCGCGGCGCGCCCGCCAGTTCGGCAGACGCCTCTGAGACGCCGGACGCGCACAACGCGCCGCCTTCGAGGCTCCAGCTGTTGCGGAAGGACGTGCTCTGCGTCAAATGTGTCACCGAAAACTGCGATTGTGTGTGTTGGGAGAAGAGGCAGAGGCGTCTTCTGTCGTGCGGCTACAGTATAAGGGCGCCAACGGCCATACCATGTTGAATACACCGGTTCTCGTCCGATCACCGAAGTTAAGCAACATCGGGCCCGGTTAGTACTTGGATGGGTGACCGCCTGGGAACACCGGGTGCTGTTGGCTCCCCTTCGTTTTCTCCTTTTTACGCCGCTATCCCTGCCAGCCCTCTTTTCATACTACCTTTCTTTTGTTCAAACGTGCATCCTTAAGCGTTTTAAACGTGCTAGGAATGCCTTGAAAATAACGAAACACTACGAATCGACAGATGTGATGTGAAAGAAGTCAGGGCCACCTACTGTTTCGTAGCAGTGCAAAACTCCACCGAAAAAAAAAAAAAAAAAAAAAATGAAAATAAACATAAGATACGATATTAATGGCCTCAGTTCGAAGAAGAATGCGCCAAGGACGATTTCTTAAAAGCGCCTGAAGGTAACAAAACAGTATGAACCGACAGATATGTTCTGAAATACGTCAGGGCTTGTTGTTTTGCAGCAGTGTACGACTCCAAACTTGTAAACCAAAAATGTATCTTTCGCCGCTAGAAGAGATAGACGCTTTGGCGACCCTCCTGTGTCTTGTGTCCGTGTTTTCGCACCTTTGCACACGTCTACTGGCCGCAAACGGCGTCTCGGACACGCCCGTTAGGCCCACGGCCGTCTCGCAGATGTTTCTCTTGCTTGTGCTGTCATATGGGCCACGACCCGAGCGGCAGCGAGCGGCAGTCGAGCAAAGTCGGGACAAGTCGGGACGGAAGAGGACAGGTGCGAATGCACTGCACGGATCACGCAAATATGTGGATGCGAAGCGCGCCGCGCGGCGTGTGTCAGGTGAGGAAGCTGCCGGGGGCGCTCTCCAGCAGGACACTGCTACACCCCGCACAGCCCCCCGCCGGATAACGGCTGTCTCACGCAAGTGGCGGCGCGGCGCGGCGCGCCCGCCAGTTCGGCAGACGCCTCTGAGACGCCGGACGCGCACAACGCGCCGCCTTCGAGGCTCCAGCTGTTGCGGAAGGACGTGCTCTGCGTCAAATGTGTCACCGAAAACTGCGATTGTGTGTGTTGGGGAGAAGAGGCAGAGGCGTCTTCTGTCGTGCGGCTACAGTATAAGGGCGCCAACGGCCATACCATGTTGAATACACCGGTTCTCGTCCGATCACCGAAGTTAAGCAACATCGGGCCCGGTTAGTACTTGGATGGGTGACCGCCTGGGAACACCGGGTGCTGTTGGCTCCCCTTCGTTTTCTCCTTTTTACGCCGCTATCCCTGCCAGCCCTCTTTTCATACTACCTTTCTTTTGTTCAAACGTGCATCCTTAAGCGTTTTAAACGTGCTAGGAATGCCTTGAAAATAACGAAACACTACGAATCGACAGATGTGATGTGAAAGAAGTCAGGGCCACCTACTGTTTCGTAGCAGTGCAAAACTCCACCGAAAAAAAAAAAAAAAAAAAAAATGAAAATAAACATAAGATACGATATTAATGGCCTCAGTTCGAAGAAGAATGCGCCAAGGACGATTTCTTAAAAGCGCCTGAAGGTAACAAAACAGTATGAACCGACAGATATGTTCTGAAATACGTCAGGGCTTGTTGTTTTGCAGCAGTGTACGACTCCAAACTTGTAAACAAAAATGTATCTTTCGCCGCTAGAAGAGATAGACGCTTTGGCGACCCTCCTGTGTCTTGTGTCCGTGTTTTCGCACCTTTGCACACGTCTACTGGCCGCAAACGGCGTCTCGGACACGCCCGTTAGGCCCACGGCCGTCTCGCAGATGTTTCTCTTGCTTGTGCTGTCATATGGGCCACGACCCGAGCGGCAGCGAGCGGCAGTCGAGCAAAGTCGGGACAAGTCGGGACGGAAGAGGACAGGTGCGAATGCACTGCACGGATCACGCAAATATGTGGATGCGAAGCGCGCCCGCGCGGGCGTGTGTCAGGTGAGGAAGCTGCCGGGGGCGCTCTCCAGCAGGACACTGCTACACCCCGCACAGCCCCCCGCCGGATAACGGCTGTCTCACGCAAGTGGCGGCGCGGCGCGGCGCGCCCGCCAGTTCGGCAGACGCCTCTGAGACGCCGGACGCGCACAACGCGCCGCCTTCGAGGCTCCAGCTGTTGCGGAAGGACGTGCTCTGCGTCAAATGTGTCACCGAAAACTGCGATTGTGTGTGTTGGGAGAAGAGGCAGAGGCGTCTTCTGTCGTGCGGCTACAGTATAAGGGCGCCAACGGCCATACCATGTTGAATACACCGGTTCTCGTCCGATCACCGAAGTTAAGCAACATCGGGCCCGGTTAGTACTTGGATGGGTGACCGCCTGGGAACACCGGGTGCTGTTGGCTCCCCTTCGTTTTCTCCTTTTTACGCCGCTATCCCTGCCAGCCCTCTTTTCATACTACCTTTCTTTTGTTCAAACGTGCATCCTTAAGCGTTTTAAACGTGCTAGGAATGCCTTGAAAATAACGAAACACTACGAATCGACAGATGTGATGTGAAAGAAGTCAGGGCCACCTACTGTTTCGTAGCAGTGCAAAACTCCACCGAAAAAAAAAAAAAAAAAAAAATGAAAATAAACATAAGATACGATATTAATGGCCTCAGTTCGAAGAAGAATGCGCCAAGGACGATTTCTTAAAAGCGCCTGAAGGTAACAAAACAGTATGAACCGACAGATATGTTCTGAAATACGTCAGGGCTTGTTGTTTTGCAGCAGTGTACGACTCCAAACTTGTAAACAAAAATGTATCTTTCGCCGCTAGAAGAGATAGACGCTTTGGCGACCCTCCTGTGTCTTGTGTCCGTGTTTTCGCACCTTTGCACACGTCTACTGGCCGCAAACGGCGTCTCGGACACGCCCGTTAGGCCCACGGCCGTCTCGCAGATGTTTCTCTTGCTTGTGCTGTCATATGGGCCACGACCCGAGCGGCAGCGAGCGGCAGTCGAGCAAAGTCGGGACAAGTCGGGACGGAAGAGGACAGGTGCGAATGCACTGCACGGATCACGCAAATATGTGGATGCGAAGCGCGCCGCGCGGCGTGTGTCAGGTGAGGAAGCTGCCGGGGGCGCTCTCCAGCAGGACACTGCTACACCCCGCACAGCCCCCCGCCGGATAACGGCTGTCTCACGCAAGTGGCGGCGCGGCGCGGCGCGCCCGCCAGTTCGGCAGACGCCTCTGAGACGCCGGACGCGCACAACGCGCCGCCTTCGAGGCTCCAGCTGTTGCGGAAGGACGTGCTCTGCGTCAAATGTGTCACCGAAAACTGCGATTGTGTGTGTTGGGAGAAGAGGCAGAGGCGTCTTCTGTCGTGCGGCTACAGTATAAGGGCGCCAACGGCCATACCATGTTGAATACACCGGTTCTCGTCCGATCACCGAAGTTAAGCAACATCGGGCCCGGTTAGTACTTGGATGGGTGACCGCCTGGGAACACCGGGTGCTGTTGGCTCCCCTTCGTTTTCTCCTTTTTACGCCGCTATCCCTGCCAGCCCTCTTTTCATACTACCTTTCTTTTGTTCAAACGTGCATCCTTAAGCGTTTTAAACGTGCTAGGAATGCCTTGAAAATAACGAAACACTACGAATCGACAGATGTGATGTGAAAGAAGTCAGGGCCACCTACTGTTTCGTAGCAGTGCAAAACTCCACCGAAAAAAAAAAAAAAAAAAAAAAATGAAAATAAACATAAGATACGATATTAATGGCCTCAGTTCGAAGAAGAATGCGCCAAGGACGATTTCTTAAAAGCGCCTGAAGGTAACAAAACAGTATGAACCGACAGATATGTTCTGAAATACGTCAGGGCTTGTTGTTTTGCAGCAGTGTACGACTCCAAACTTGTAAACAAAAATGTATCTTTCGCCGCTAGAAGAGATAGACGCTTTGGCGACCCTCCTGTGTCTTGTGTCCGTGTTTTCGCACCTTTGCACACGTCTACTGGCCGCAAACGGCGTCTCGGACACGCCCGTTAGGCCCACGGCCGTCTCGCAGATGTTTCTCTTGCTTGTGCTGTCATATGGGCCACGACCCGAGCGGCAGCGAGCGGCAGTCGAGCAAAGTCGGGACAAGTCGGGACGGAAGAGGACAGGTGCGAATGCACTGCACGGATCACGCAAATATGTGGATGCGAAGCGCGCCGCGCGGCGTGTGTCAGGTGAGGAAGCTGCCGGGGGCGCTCTCCAGCAGGACACTGCTACACCCCGCACAGCCCCCCGCCGGATAACGGCTGTCTCACGCAAGTGGCGGCGCGGCGCGGCGCGCCCGCCAGTTCGGCAGACGCCTCTGAGACGCCGGACGCGCACAACGCGCCGCCTTCGAGGCTCCAGCTGTTGCGGAAGGACGTGCTCTGCGTCAAATGTGTCACCGAAAACTGCGATTGTGTGTGTTGGGAGAAGAGGCAGAGGCGTCTTCTGTCGTGCGGCTACAGTATAAGGGCGCCAACGGCCATACCATGTTGAATACACCGGTTCTCGTCCGATCACCGAAGTTAAGCAACATCGGGCCCGGTTAGTACTTGGATGGGTGACCGCCTGGGAACACCGGGTGCTGTTGGCTCCCCTTCGTTTTCTCCTTTTTACGCCGCTATCCCTGCCAGCCCTCTTTTCATACTACCTTTCTTTTGTTCAAACGTGCATCCTTAAGCGTTTTAAACGTGCTAGGAATGCCTTGAAAATAACGAAACACTACGAATCGACAGATGTGATGTGAAAGAAGTCAGGGCCACCTACTGTTTCGTAGCAGTGCAAAACTCCACCGAAAAAAAAAAAAAAAAAAAAAAATGAAAATAAACATAAGATACGATATTAATGGCCTCAGTTCGAAGAAGAATGCGCCAAGGACGATTTCTTAAAAGCGCCTGAAGGTAACAAAACAGTATGAACCGACAGATATGTTCTGAAATACGTCAGGGCTTGTTGTTTTGCAGCAGTGTACGACTCCAAACTTGTAAACAAAAATGTATCTTTCGCCGCTAGAAGAGATAGACGCTTTGGCGACCCTCCTGTGTCTTGTGTCCGTGTTTTCGCACCTTTGCACACGTCTACTGGCCGCAAACGGCGTCTCGGACACGCCCGTTAGGCCCACGGCCGTCTCGCAGATGTTTCTCTTGCTTGTGCTGTCATATGGGCCACGACCCGAGCGGCAGCGAGCGGCAGTCGAGCAAAGTCGGGACAAGTCGGGACGGAAGAGGACAGGTGCGAATGCACTGCACGGATCACGCAAATATGTGGATGCGAAGCGCGCCGCGCGGCGTGTGTCAGGTGAGGAAGCTGCCGGGGGCGCTCTCCAGCAGGACACTGCTACACCCCGCACAGCCCCCCGCCGGATAACGGCTGTCTCACGCAAGTGGCGGCGCGGCGCGGCGCGCCCGCCAGTTCGGCAGACGCCTCTGAGACGCCGGACGCGCACAACGCGCCGCCTTCGAGGCTCCAGCTGTTGCGGAAGGACGTGCTCTGCGTCAAATGTGTCACCGAAAACTGCGATTGTGTGTGTTGGGAGAAGAGGCAGAGGCGTCTTCTGTCGTGCGGCTACAGTATAAGGGCGCCAACGGCCATACCATGTTGAATACACCGGTTCTCGTCCGATCACCGAAGTTAAGCAACATCGGGCCCGGTTAGTACTTGGATGGGTGACCGCCTGGGAACACCGGGTGCTGTTGGCTCCCCTTCGTTTTCTCCTTTTTACGCCGCTATCCCTGCCAGCCCTCTTTTCATACTACCTTTCTTTTGTTCAAACGTGCATCCTTAAGCGTTTTAAACGTGCTAGGAATGCCTTGAAAATAACGAAACACTACGAATCGACAGATGTGATGTGAAAGAAGTCAGGGCCACCTACTGTTTCGTAGCAGTGCAAAACTCCACCGAAAAAAAAAAAAAAAAAAAAAAATGAAAATAAACATAAGATACGATATTAATGGCCTCAGTTCGAAGAAGAATGCGCCAAGGACGATTTCTTAAAAGCGCCTGAAGGTAACAAAACAGTATGAACCGACAGATATGTTCTGAAATACGTCAGGGCTTGTTGTTTTGCAGCAGTGTACGACTCCAAACTTGTAAACAAAAATGTATCTTTCGCCGCTAGAAGAGATAGACGCTTTGGCGACCCTCCTGTGTCTTGTGTCCGTGTTTTCGCACCTTTGCACACGTCTACTGGCCGCAAACGGCGTCTCGGACACGCCCGTTAGGCCCACGGCCGTCTCGCAGATGTTTCTCTTGCTTGTGCTGTCATATGGGCCACGACCCGAGCGGCAGCGAGCGGCAGTCGAGCAAAGTCGGGACAAGTCGGGACGGAAGAGGACAGGTGCGAATGCACTGCACGGATCACGCAAATATGTGGATGCGAAGCGCGCCGCGCGGCGTGTGTCAGGTGAGGAAGCTGCCGGGGGCGCTCTCCAGCAGGACACTGCTACACCCCGCACAGCCCCCCGCCGGATAACGGCTGTCTCACGCAAGTGGCGGCGCGGCGCGGCGCGCCCGCCAGTTCGGCAGACGCCTCTGAGACGCCGGACGCGCACAACGCGCCGCCTTCGAGGCTCCAGCTGTTGCGGAAGGACGTGCTCTGCGTCAAATGTGTCACCGAAAACTGCGATTGTGTGTGTTGGGAGAAGAGGCAGAGGCGTCTTCTGTCGTGCGGCTACAGTATAAGGGCGCCAACGGCCATACCATGTTGAATACACCGGTTCTCGTCCGATCACCGAAGTTAAGCAACATCGGGCCCGGTTAGTACTTGGATGGGTGACCGCCTGGGAACACCGGGTGCTGTTGGCTCCCCTTCGTTTTCTCCTTTTTACGCCGCTATCCCTGCCAGCCCTCTTTTCATACTACCTTTCTTTTGTTCAAACGTGCATCCTTAAGCGTTTTAAACGTGCTAGGAATGCCTTGAAAATAACGAAACACTACGAATCGACAGATGTGATGTGAAAGAAGTCAGGGCCACCTACTGTTTCGTAGCAGTGCAAAACTCCACCGAAAAAAAAAAAAAAAAAAAAAAATGAAAATAAACATAAGATACGATATTAATGGCCTCAGTTCGAAGAAGAATGCGCCAAGGACGATTTCTTAAAAGCGCCTGAAGGTAACAAAACAGTATGAACCGACAGATATGTTCTGAAATACGTCAGGGCTTGTTGTTTTGCAGCAGTGTACGACTCCAAACTTGTAAACAAAAATGTATCTTTCGCCGCTAGAAGAGATAGACGCTTTGGCGACCCTCCTGTGTCTTGTGTCCGTGTTTTCGCACCTTTGCACACGTCTACTGGCCGCAAACGGCGTCTCGGACACGCCCGTTAGGCCCACGGCCGTCTCGCAGATGTTTCTCTTGCTTGTGCTGTCATATGGGCCACGACCCGAGCGGCAGCGAGCGGCAGTCGAGCAAAGTCGGGACAAGTCGGGACGGAAGAGGACAGGTGCGAATGCACTGCACGGATCACGCAAATATGTGGATGCGAAGCGCGCCGCGCGGCGTGTGTCAGGTGAGGAAGCTGCCGGGGGCGCTCTCCAGCAGGACACTGCTACACCCCGCACAGCCCCCCGCCGGATAACGGCTGTCTCACGCAAGTGGCGGCGCGGCGCGGCGCGCGCCGCCAGTTCGGCAGACGCCTCTGAGACGCCGGACGCGCACAACGCGCCGCCTTCGAGGCTCCAGCTGTTGCGGAAGGACGTGCTCTGCGTCAAATGTGTCACCGAAAACTGCGATTGTGTGTGTTGGGAGAAGAGGCAGAGGCGTCTTCTGTCGTGCGGCTACAGTATAAGGGCGCCAACGGCCATACCATGTTGAATACACCGGTTCTCGTCCGATCACCGAAGTTAAGCAACATCGGGCCCGGTTAGTACTTGGATGGGTGACCGCCTGGGAACACCGGGTGCTGTTGGCTCCCCTTCGTTTTCTCCTTTTTACGCCGCTATCCCTGCCAGCCCTCTTTTCATACTACCTTTCTTTTGTTCAAACGTGCATCCTTAAGCGTTTTAAACGTGCTAGGAATGCCTTGAAAATAACGAAACACTACGAATCGACAGATGTGATGTGAAAGAAGTCAGGGCCACCTACTGTTTCGTAGCAGTGCAAAACTCCACCGAAAAAAAAAAAAAAAAAAAAAAATGAAAATAAACATAAGATACGATATTAATGGCCTCAGTTCGAAGAAGAATGCGCCAAGGACGATTTCTTAAAAGCGCCTGAAGGTAACAAAACAGTATGAACCGACAGATATGTTCTGAAATACGTCAGGGCTTGTTGTTTTGCAGCAGTGTACGACTCCAAACTTGTAAACAAAAATGTATCTTTCGCCGCTAGAAGAGATAGACGCTTTGGCGACCCTCCTGTGTCTTGTGTCCGTGTTTTCGCACCTTTGCACACGTCTACTGGCCGCAAACGGCGTCTCGGACACGCCCGTTAGGCCCACGGCCGTCTCGCAGATGTTTCTCTTGCTTGTGCTGTCATATGGGCCACGACCCGAGCGGCAGCGAGCGGCAGTCGAGCAAAGTCGGGACAAGTCGGGACGGAAGAGGACAGGTGCGAATGCACTGCACGGATCACGCAAATATGTGGATGCGAAGCGCGCCGCGCGGCGTGTGTCAGGTGAGGAAGCTGCCGGGGGCGCTCTCCAGCAGGACACTGCTACACCCCGCACAGCCCCCCGCCGGATAACGGCTGTCTCACGCAAGTGGCGGCGCGGCGCGGCGCGCCCGCCAGTTCGGCAGACGCCTCTGAGACGCCGGACGCGCACAACGCGCCGCCTTCGAGGCTCCAGCTGTTGCGGAAGGACGTGCTCTGCGTCAAATGTGTCACCGAAAACTGCGATTGTGTGTGTTGGGAGAAGAGGCAGAGGCGTCTTCTGTCGTGCGGCTACAGTATAAGGGCGCCAACGGCCATACCATGTTGAATACACCGGTTCTCGTCCGATCACCGAAGTTAAGCAACATCGGGCCCGGTTAGTACTTGGATGGGTGACCGCCTGGGAACACCGGGTGCTGTTGGCTCCCCTTCGTTTTCTCCTTTTTACGCCGCTATCCCTGCCAGCCCTCTTTTCATACTACCTTTCTTTTGTTCAAACGTGCATCCTTAAGCGTTTTAAACGTGCTAGGAATGCCTTGAAAATAACGAAACACTACGAATCGACAGATGTGATGTGAAAGAAGTCAGGGCCACCTACTGTTTCGTAGCAGTGCAAAACTCCACCGAAAAAAAAAAAAAAAAAAAAAAATGAAAATAAACATAAGATACGATATTAATGGCCTCAGTTCGAAGAAGAATGCGCCAAGGACGATTTCTTAAAAGCGCCTGAAGGTAACAAAACAGTATGAACCGACAGATATGTTCTGAAATACGTCAGGGCTTGTTGTTTTGCAGCAGTGTACGACTCCAAACTTGTAAACAAAAATGTATCTTTCGCCGCTAGAAGAGATAGACGCTTTGGCGACCCTCCTGTGTCTTGTGTCCGTGTTTTCGCACCTTTGCACACGTCTACTGGCCGCAAACGGCGTCTCGGACACGCCCGTTAGGCCCACGGCCGTCTCGCAGATGTTTCTCTTGCTTGTGCTGTCATATGGGCCACGACCCGAGCGGCAGCGAGCGGCAGTCGAGCAAAGTCGGGACAAGTCGGGACGGAAGAGGACAGGTGCGAATGCACTGCACGGATCACGCAAATATGTGGATGCGAAGCGCGCCGCGCGGCGTGTGTCAGGTGAGGAAGCTGCCGGGGGCGCTCTCCAGCAGGACACTGCTACACCCCGCACAGCCCCCCGCCGGATAACGGCTGTCTCACGCAAGTGGCGGCGCGGCGCGGCGCGCCCGCCAGTTCGGCAGACGCCTCTGAGACGCCGGACGCGCACAACGCGCCGCCTTCGAGGCTCCAGCTGTTGCGGAAGGACGTGCTCTGCGTCAAATGTGTCACCGAAAACTGCGATTGTGTGTGTTGGGAGAAGAGGCAGAGGCGTCTTCTGTCGTGCGGCTACAGTATAAGGGCGCCAACGGCCATACCATGTTGAATACACCGGTTCTCGTCCGATCACCGAAGTTAAGCAACATCGGGCCCGGTTAGTACTTGGATGGGTGACCGCCTGGGAACACCGGGTGCTGTTGGCTCCCCTTCGTTTTCTCCTTTTTACGCCGCTATCCCTGCCAGCCCTCTTTTCATACTACCTTTCTTTTGTTCAAACGTGCATCCTTAAGCGTTTTAAACGTGCTAGGAATGCCTTGAAAATAACGAAACACTACGAATCGACAGATGTGATGTGAAAGAAGTCAGGGCCACCTACTGTTTCGTAGCAGTGCAAAACTCCACCGAAAAAAAAAAAAAAAAAAAAAAATGAAAATAAACATAAGATACGATATTAATGGCCTCAGTTCGAAGAAGAATGCGCCAAGGACGATTTCTTAAAAGCGCCTGAAGGTAACAAAACAGTATGAACCGACAGATATGTTCTGAAATACGTCAGGGCTTGTTGTTTTGCAGCAGTGTACGACTCCAAACTTGTAAACAAAAATGTATCTTTCGCCGCTAGAAGAGATAGACGCTTTGGCGACCCTCCTGTGTCTTGTGTCCGTGTTTTCGCACCTTTGCACACGTCTACTGGCCGCAAACGGCGTCTCGGACACGCCCGTTAGGCCCACGGCCGTCTCGCAGATGTTTCTCTTGCTTGTGCTGTCATATGGGCCACGACCCGAGCGGCAGCGAGCGGCAGTCGAGCAA